>NC_092861.1:111071344-111185025 GCF_032062135.1 Pyxicephalus adspersus
CAGAAAAAAACTTTTTTTATATACACCAATGTAATTTCTTAAAACATATCTATATGCTTGTAAATTTTCCAGATTATAAAGACTCTAGTATCTATAAATCTTAAAAAAAAAAAAAAAAAAAAGACTAGTATTTTAAAAAATGTACCTAAGTAGGGAGCTGGTTTATATACTCCTTTTAAAATTTTGCTGTCTATCCTGTCAGTTTAGGAACCTAAGATCTATCCTATTAGTCTTAGGAACCTTAAAATGCAGTGAATGTGGAGCACTTGGATAATACAAGCAGCACAACAGCTTCTTGTCAGATGTATTATGATATTAATTTAAGTGTGCTTAAATTGAATGAATGAAATAAATGAAACAAAGCCATCAAACAAGCCATCTCTGCCTGGCTGCCATGACATAACGTATTTTGATATTCACCCTTACAGTATATTATGTGCTTTTTTTTTTTTAGTTTCTAAGAAAATGTTTATTCCTAGCTAGCCATGTGCGGCCTCTGGAGGATTTTTAAAGAAATGCAGCGTCCTCCTTTGTCAATATCGTCAACTTAGAAGTGTGAACCTATGAGTAGGATAAAAGTACTAATTGCAGCCTTTCTTACCCTTTGTTCATCTTGCCATTTTATACTGCATTTCCAGGGAGAAATTCATAATAAGCACATTTCCTCTCCAGTATATCACAGTATTTCTCAACGTCTACAATTTATGGATCTGGCTTGTACAGGTCTAGGTATATTCTCCAGAGGGAGTAGTATACTGAGAATGTTACAGGGACCGCTGGTAGAAGGGTAAATATATTCCTGCCAAATGCATTTATTAGATGTTTCAATGGATGCAGTAGGACCATTTTACTTTAGGTAATTCAGGAATTCCTATTACAGGTAGTCCCCGAGTTAAGGACATCCAACATACGGACGACTCCTAGATATGAACGGGGCTTCCCTGCTTGTTCATGTGCAGGACAGAGGCTTGATGGGGAGAAGTGGCCGTTTGCATGACTTGAACAAGAAGTGTTTTTTCTGTTCGGCAACCTCTTGTAACTCTTTCATGACCAAGACAAACTCTGCAGTTGTTTCTTTTTGCATATCAAAGCACAGCTTAAGTTAATGAATGTCCAGGCTCCATAAAGTATTTTTTTTTCTTTGTTTTTTTGCTTTGTGATTGGCTCACAGTGAGGACTTTATACAGTAACTGACACCACACTGCCTAATATGTTGAGACAAACATCTGTCCTAATTTAATTTATTAAAATAATACCGCAATAATGTTCTGACTTACATTCAAATTCAACATAAGAACAAACCTACAGTCCCTATATTGTATGTAACCCGGGGACTACCTGTGTTCTAATATTGTTTGTAATATAGATATTCTAATATAGAGAAGCATCACTCTCTACCCAAATATATAAGTATTTGTCTGACTTGTTTAATGTTTGGATTGAGTTTTTTTTGGTAATTTGGATACTGTACAGATGTTTCAATCAATGCTAATCAATAATTTTTGCAGAAATACTAAATCAGTTCTAGGACTTCTATACAAGGCTTTATGTATCTATAGCTGTAGGTCCAACATTTTAACTTGAACTCATGTCCAGTTTATGTAAACTAAAGTGTTTTCTGAGCACATTAAACAAAAACAATCATCTCTGTGTCTATAAGCATTATGAATAAATGTATTTTAATGTTCACAATACAGGCTTTATATTTTTCTTATGAGAACCTGGTGTGTGCCAGCCATGTAAAAATAGGAGCATAACCCACAGATATTTGTAAGTTATCGGAATGTCTGAAACCAGGCTCTAGAGTAGGTATTGTGATTTTTAAAGGACACTTGTTAGCAGAGATTATTTGTCTTTTCAACACACTTAAAATCAGCTTAAATCAGCTAGAGAGGTCAATAATATTTTCCTTGATAGTCCGTTTACTGTTCTTTTATTAGGGATATGTAAATAGTTCAATATCTATAGTGTGTGCACAGGTGCATATCAAGGATGTTTAAAATGATTTTTGAAAGGTCTTTAGTACAATGATTTAAATAAAACATTACCAATCATAATATAGAGATGATACACTTTCCATCAAAGATGAAA
Organism: Pyxicephalus adspersus; assembly: GCF_032062135.1. Classification (NCBI taxonomy): domain Eukaryota; kingdom Metazoa; phylum Chordata; class Amphibia; order Anura; family Pyxicephalidae; genus Pyxicephalus; species Pyxicephalus adspersus. The sequence goes on from NC_092861.1 coordinate 111,073,436, forward strand.
TATCCAGAAAACCTAGAATGGATCTGGTCCGGGATTGAAATCATTTTTTTCTGGGTTTTCTGGATCACCCAGGTTCACTGATGAAAGTGTATCTTTTCCAGCCTTGGAGAGCTTTAATAAATCAGACTAAATGTCTTCAGAAACTCAAAGCAAAGATGCCAAACATGCTTCCTAAGCTGAGACAGATAGTGCTTACACATACAGTAACAATTGCTGTCTACTAGCTTTTGGATTACTACCTTTTACAGAATTGAAAACAGAACAGTAATATATTTGGAATAGAGAGAAATTAATTCAGCAGATATGTCGAAAATTAGCCAGATTGCTCTCCTGATGGAATGCAAACGTTCCCCTCAATTATAATCAGAAAAAGGAATCAAGCACATTTCTTGTTGTTTCTCAGTTTAGGTTTAGGGTAACCACAAAGAGCAAACAATTTCAGCCTCATCTCATAGCTGATGAATATTAAAGTACGCAGTGACTAGCCATTTAAGAAACACATAGAAAAACATCAGAATACTTTGTTATGGTCATCAATTAAAGTAGGCTTTATAAATACAAATATCTCCATCTTTTAAAGGTAGCAGTGGCAACTGTCTGAACATGGCAATCTTTAGCTGAACAACTTTTTTTTTATAAATGAGAAAAATAAAATGTTAAGCAAGAAAATGTTTTTATTTTCTGGTGAACAGCTTGAATTTCCCTTTAGGACCCCATATATATAATTCTACACGTATACATTGTACACATTAACCTCCACTTAGCTCCTCCAGCTAGTATTTCATTGACAACATGAAACATGCATGTGTGATAGTAAAAAGAAAAAAAATAGATAAAATTTTATTTTAGACAAAAATGTATTTTATGATTAAACACATGTTTAGCTAATGCCAGCTAGGCGTACATTTTTTCAGTATTAATTTCTTTGCTATTGTCAGGCAAGAAATATTGCCTAGGAATTCTGAGCATATAATGCATAGGAATTCTGAGCATAGAATAACACAATTGCAAACATAACACATCCGCTATAAACTATTGTTACTGCATTGTCAGATATACACACATTTTCAATCATTTGTTACAAAAAAATGTTCTTGGGCAGTGAGTCCACTATCCATTGGAAGGAGCATTGTGGAAAGGAGCCCCAAGCACTTACTCATTTGTGCCCTCAATACTCTGGTTCATAATAATCACTATAATTCTTGATAAAGAGAAAAAGACAAGTGCTAGGAACTGTTTACATGTGGATACTTTCTAAGATCTGTATTTAGATGTTCACCATTTGTAGAACCTAAAAGGCAACATTTTTTCTGTTATGCTTTTCAAAAACAATATCCTATTTGCTCATTGTAGAAAAGAATTATATAAATGCTTTAAACAAATCAAATCTGATGAATTGATAGAACTAAAGCAATTCTATAAAAATCAATAAACTGGTTAATAATACTGATTAATTAAATTTGTTTCAGGTTTTGTTGACTTAACCCTCCATGACCAAGTACATCTCTTGGAATGCGCTTGGCTTGAAATCCTTATGGTGGGTTTAATCTGGCGATCTGTGGATTATCCAGGAAAACTTTCATTTGCACCTAATCTTCTATTGGACAAGTAAGTATTTGCTTTATTTTTGATTTAGCAACAAATATGGGAAATAAATGTTTTCTTATGAAGATGAATGATAGAGCTGGTTTATAATGTGGAATTTTAGGGCCAATCAAACACACATTTCAAGATGTCTGGATTTTACTTTTAACACATATCTAAATATAAATTGTATATTTGTTTATTATACAAATACAAATCATATATTATACGAGAAGGATTTATTTACTTTATAAATAAAATACTAAGATTTATTTCTATGCATGCAGCTTTTCCATACACATGTACACATCACAATTTACTCTTACTCACCAACCTATAGAGATCTTTTCTTGAAACCTGCTTTTTCTGCTACCATGTTACAAAAACAGTTGTTATAATAAAAAGAAATCCATATGTGCATGATTTATGTATACACATCATACCTATTCCAAAGAAGTTATTAGAATCCCTATCACAAATAAATAAACAGGTAAATACATCAAATAGGACTTCTAGGAAATGTATTACTGTGCCACTGCAAATAGAAACACACATGCACGTGTATTTAATTTGTTTGATTGAATTGATGATGAATTTGTTTAATCCAAAATTGATTTTATCAGAGACTGCTTCAATACAGCAACATATCTTTACCTTTTTTTTTTACCTCCATTGTAAAACCACATAGATAGCCGCTCCCCACTCCATTGCAAACTACTGTACATCAGGGAGCAGAAACACATTCCTCCCAAAGTAACTGTCCAGGTAAATGCAACTTCTAGAATGCAACGTCACTTTCTGGAACTGCTCTCTGATCTTCTGTTGTTGCATAAAAAAAAATTGCCCCTAACTGCTCTCATTCACTTGTCTGAAATGGCACAGTAAGGGAATGGTTGTGGTATAGACAGATTCGCAAGTACCGTGTTTCCCCGAAAATAAGACCTACCCCGAAAATAAGACCTAGCACTTTTCCCCTCAACCTGCCCTAATATAAGACCTACCCCGAAAATAAGACCTAGTAGAAAAAGAAAAAAAAAAATACTCACCGAGCGGGAGACAGCGGGCGTACACACTCCGGAGCCGCACAAGCCGATGCTTGCCTTGTAGTTCCGGCTCCTGTCACAGGCGGAGTGATATTACATGCACTTCGCCTGTCAGAAGCCAGGAACTCGGCTCGCGTCTTCTGATAAGGTAAGTTTTTTTTTTTATTTTAACCAGCACAATTACGGTATAAAAATAAAAAAATAAAATAAAAATGTGAGCAATCATTGCCCCAGCCACATTTTGTGCTGATTTTAGGTTTGTAAGGACAAGCTGGCTGATTTAATACAGTAACAGTGCAAGAAGAGAAATGCTGAATTCAGTAACCAATACCGGTAGCAATGAATCAATGAAGAGTTTAATTTACAATTGGGTCACCATATAAAACTCTCAAATGTACATTGTTCTACATGAATATGGTAAGTGTTTTTTTTCATTAAAAAAAGTATATAAGACCTACCCTGAAAATAAGACCTAGTGTGTTTTTGGAAGCCCAAAAAAATATAAGACAGTGTCTTATTTTCGGGGAAACACGATAGTAAGATATTATCAAATTATAAACAAACTGTTGAGTTATAAAACCTACAGAGTTATGAAGAGAATGGTATGTTACAAAGGTTTCCTTAAATCTGCCAATGTAATGCAAAGTGCAGAGATTCAGTTCAAGCATTGAAGTTAGGCATTGCCATGCCAGACATTGTGACTGATGTCATATGGATAGAAACGGGAAACTTTTTAAAAAGCATCAATCTACTGAGCACCAATGTCCCTGCACTCTCTGCATCAAATCAGTCCTCAAGCACCATCCATCTAAAACGCTTTCCACATGCTGAACATTCTGAATGGTGTAGACAGTTGCATAGAATGATTGATGTTTAAAGCATTTAACTGAAACAAATAGTTAGACATTAGCAATAAAACACAGAGAGACAAGCATTAGTACATTTCTATTGTAAATGTAGGCAATATTTATCATCACCAACATTGAAAGCTTTACTACTCAAAATTCCCCCAGGTTTTATTAATTGTGTAACCTGTGCATGTAGTATTTGTTCTTTAGTAGGCTGAACCATTAAAGTCTTTCATATTTGGATATTCCAATACCTTTAATCTTCTCATATGCATTGTACCTAAGTGAACATTTTAGAGAGGATTGCAAACAGGCAGGCAAGCTTATTGCTTGCAGAAGAGACATGCCAGGTCCCTGCCATAAAGAACCTGCCTGCTCATAATTTATACATTTTCAAGTTTGTGTTTTATTTTAAGGCCCTACTTGACTGCAAGATTACATTTTGGACATGTGTGGTGAATGGAGCTTGTTATATATACACTATACAAGTTCACATTGGGAAGCTTGGGAAGTGCCGTCTGTATGGGGTTGCATCCCTGAATCCACTGGATTGCCCCCGGCAATTATTTGCATTGTGTGCACTTTGCAACCCTGTATTGGTTGAAGGGGAATTCTTCTGAATTGTAGCAGTTCGACAAGGCAGTGAAAATGGGCATGAAAATCATATACAGTAAATAGAGCCTGGGAAACCTGAAATAATGTATGGTTAGTCTAATGGCAACAAGTGTTATGTCTTAAGAAACATTTAGGAAACTTTTAGACAGTTAGAACAGTTCCAGTAAACACAACTGCTTTCTAGTAATGTTAGAATGTGCAAATTGTTGTGTATAGTTTTAAATCCTCATAAATTTGAATTATGAGAAATATATAGCATTTTTTAGGTTTCCTTGAAGCTGTTGTGAGACAGGATTTATTACCTTTGAACCCTACCCTAAAAGTATTTTGCTGTTTGGTGCCACCACCATGACCTAATAATTAGTTTTCATATACACAGGTGCATAAGTAGATGTTATTTTGGGAAGACATAAGAGATAACCAAAGGTCAATTACAATATTAAATTCAGCAGAACAAATACCATGGAAATCTACTCATCAACACCATTTGGCCCAAAAATAAACTCTTTAGCTGTTACCCTTTATCTCACAGGTACACTTTCCCTTCCTAATAAGACATGCTTATATAAAAAGACTATGGCATTTCAATCTAAATCAGATATTCTTATTACAGTCTATATTTTGCACAAGGAGAAGATTCATGCTAATCCATGCCACATAGATGCCATAATACTACAATAATTGCTATTTCATATAACAGTTAACCCAACAATGCATGATAAAAAATTTAAACCACCTGCCAAATATTGTGCAACTAAATAGCTCTGATCTGTTAAGACATGCCTGACTTTTTTCCATAGTGCATTATTTAATTGATGTAAATAAAAAACACGAGTGATCAGACTTATGCATTGTAGGTGCTATCGATAGGTGGTGGACAGGGGTCTGCATAGGCAGTCTGAATGGTTTGCGGCTATTTATCTATGTACCTAATGTATAGACAGCAAGTTATGATACACTCCCGTGTTCTAAAGCCTTTCTCATGGCCAGCATTAAGTCCAACAGTAGCTCTTCTGTGTGTTTGGACCAGATGGGATAACCTCCTCTTCCCCACAATCCCTATACACCCATCAATGAGCCTTAGGGCCCCTGACCCTGTTATCTGTCAAATGTCATTGTAACAAAATAATACATAAATATTATATACTTCCCCTGTCAGTGGTTTTATTGTTTTGGCTGATCAGTTTATATGTAAAACATGACAAGAAAAAATGTAGTTTTGATGAAAGATGCATACCAGACTGGCTGGTTTATTATTTCTTTCATGTGACATTTTTATTAGATAGAAAAGTTTTTTTTAGTTTATAGCTTTTTGGTGAAACTCAACAGAAAAGAACACTTTAAGGTTTCAGAGAAATCATTGTTTTAGATGGTTTTAGTATTTGACCTAATGTAAACTATCCACAGTATATGTTGTGATGAATTAATGTCAAACACACGTGTTCAGACTTCCATTCCAATGTCAGGGCTTTCTGCCCTACTTAAATAAGCAAGCTTCATGGTTGTTTCCTCTAAGGCAGTGGTGCCCAGCCATTTTGCATCTAGGGGCCGCTGTTGACATTGAGATAAAACTTGTGGGCTACGGTGCAAATAAACATTAATGATGTTTAAAACTATAATAGTTTAAATTTAAATTGAAATAAATTGAAATGTTTCGACTTACTGTAACATACATGCACCAAATAAAAGACATGACAATTCAGATTCAGCACTCACCATTTTATGCTCATTTTATTAATGAAAGATACAAAACTAAATCTATCATACAGTGCCGACTGGTCATTTATTGTTTCCCATTCACCCTTTGTGTGCCAAAGAGCAGAAACTGCACCATACAATGCATCCTGCTAGTTATAGGGGGCCACTAACCATCTTTGTACCCCAAAATGTCTGCAATGGATTCTTTCAGAGGAATGTAATTCATGTGACGGATAGCAAGGGGTACATGTTCCTACTTCTACATCTTCAGGTCCCTACAGCTCCCCGTTCTTGAGAAATTAGGGTTCACAGAAGGTAAGTGGCCAGATGTATGACCACATACACATACATGTATAGTTTTTGTTATCTTGTGATGGCACCGTAGAAATAAAATGTTAGGGGGAGTTAGCCAGAAGAGTCCCCCATGTATCCCACATTTTGATATACCTACAGCTCCCCATTCAAGGGAAATTGGGGTTCAAAGAACATAGGCGGACATTTATATGTGACAGGGCACCATGGTATGGCAGGAGTGATACATTTTAGGGGAGAGGGGTTCACAAGAGTCCCCCACTTATCTCACGTTTCCTTTTCTTTACTGTTAAAGAGAAATTGGAGTTCACAGAAGGTAAATGGCCAGCTATGTGTGACAGGGTAGCAAAGTATGACAGGTATATTTTTTTCTATCTTGTGATGGGCCATAGTGATGTAAGTTTAGAAGGTCACAGTACATTTTCCTTTTCTTACAGAGAAATTGGGGTTCATAGAGAGTAAAGAGATAGCTATATTTGACAGGGTAGCATGATATGATGGGGATAAGATTTAATGGGGGGGGGGGAGGTCAAAAGGAGTTTCCTAATGGCTCCCACATTTCTAGTTGCCAACATCCCTCTGTTCCAGGGAAATTGGGGTTCACAGGAGGTAAGTGACCAGCCATTTGTAACAAGCACCCCCCAGCTGCTCAGTCCCTCACACCGTAGTGCCTGCAAATTTGACTCCAGGTGACAGTGAGCAGTACTGAGCTTCTCCCCAAGACAAGGTTCCATGGCAAGAGGAAGGGGTAACCGCACCGCAACCTCACGGCCAACCTAAAACAACCTTAAAGTTTTATGAACGAGCAGGTTTATATTTGGGGCACCACAGCACAGAGCGAATTGACAGTACCCTAATGATTATTGCCATGGAAGTGGCCCCTGGGGGTCTCTAACATGCAAACTCAACTTGAGGACCCAGGTCTTGAAATACCCCCCCCCCCCCAGGTAATGTGAAAATATCTATGATTGTTATTAGGATTTTATACCTGTGTCCCCGTATCTGGCAACTTGCTATGTTTAGGGGCTGAAATTTGGTTTAGTAGCAGCTCTCTGGGTTCCCTATGTACCCTGAAAAATTCACAATTTTATGACACTGGGTATAGGAGACATGAAGGTTTTCACATGGGGATAATGACAGCTGCATGGACACAGCTCTCATGTTGCTGCAGCTGGGACTATCTCACAATGAGCGGGAAGCAACCACAGCTGATTGCCAGGACTATAGTACACGCCCACCCTCAGGGAACTCACACTGAGCATGCTCAGGAAGTTCCCTCTCCTGGCAGCACAATCTCATAGAGAAACAGGAGATGCATGCACCTCATTTCCCCGCAGGACAATGAGCAGAGAGAGCAGAAAGGGAACAGAGCGCCAGATGCAGGCAGATCGCTGGGCCATAGGTTGGGCACCCTTGCTCTAAGGGCATCAAAGTCATCAAAGCTTGAAAAAAAAACACAAATTTATCCTCCTGTCTTTCTCTCTCTGACACTCTTCAGAATTATTTTCCAACTTCCCCCATTACTTTCAGTTTAGGCAGTTACCTTTCAAAGTGAATGACTGTTTTGCAAAGGATAATTCACTTGGCTTGGTGAATGTAGTGAAAATTCACTTTGCAAAGGACACCCAAGAAACATTCATGTGACTAGCCTAAACTCCTTTAGCAACTCAGCTATAGGATATTCCACACATTATTCTTCTGTATATATATTGAGTTGGAGTTATTTTTACTATGTATGTATAATTGTAATTTTAAGACACATTTTAAGGTGACAACTCAACCAAACCAAAAACGAGTATTACAAAAAGATGCATGGTACTTGAAAGTATGAGCAGAATTCCTACCATGAATTGCCTACTTCAGTAACTTTTCTCTCCACTGACCCCTGACACTGGGGCATGTTCCCTCACTGACCACAGATGCTAATTTTTACATCTCTGATTTAACTTGTAATATGTACCCAATGTATTTAACCAGACAACTATACATATATAAAAGTAGTTATGGCTTCACGAACCCCTTTTATTAAAGGTACAGTAAAACAATTGATGCATGAATGAATCAAAGTTATAGTTAATAGTTGCAGGTATGGTAGGGGGTAACTGGGGAACCTTGCTTAGCAGCAAGACATAGTTTAGTGCCAGAAGTCAGAAAACAACCTCAGGCTGCATAATCTTATCTATACACAATAAAATAAGCCAGTGGAGGGAATTAGTTTAAAAAAGGCAACATTAGTAGAGAGACGGGAGTCCTGCTGCTTACAAGTGGATTGTAAAAGGTAGGGCATGCCTTTATGCTTTTACACAAGTGAGGTCTAAAGCAGGGGACCACTTTTCATTTAAAATGTAAAACTTAAAAAAAAACACACACACACAAGGCAATAAATATTTTTTGCTCTAAGTCATGTTTCGCTTTACTTTATTATTTTGTACCCATTATGGAATTCCTAACAAAGACAGTGTATCTGTTTAAGATTTATATTTCCTTTGTAACATACAGTAGACGTTGGGAAATGTCTTTATTAAAGGGGGTTAAAGAAACATGGCAAGACGCTTTATAAACTTCATTAATGCTAGAATAACTGTTATTTTGAAATCTACATTTTATAGCAGAAAGCTTGGTCACAGTAGGTGAACTACAACAATGAACCTTGGAGCAGAAAACATACCCCCTGCCTGAACAGACTTCTTTTTTGGTCAATTACTGGACTGGGAAAATAATGTTTCTCACCTACTAACATCAATTTCTAAGTAGGAAAATTAAAAATGAATCATAAGTCTTTATTCATTCATAGTGAAGTGCCATAGAAGTGACATGGCACTAAGATCTATGTAGGCACACATACAGACCAAAAGTCCAGCAGAAAGTAACTAAATGCAATAAACTATTATATAGTACGAACAATTTAAAAGACTTCTTTATTGCTGTTCTTTTGTATTCTCCCTTAATTTACTCCTTGTGGCAATGCTTACCAGAACAAACAAGGGATGGATCTCCCTAAAAGAATGGTCAGACAGGGTTTACAACCACTAACTGCTCTTTCCAATACAGAGTTTTACATACACTTTGGCTACAGCCTATCATTCCTTCAATTGTGTCTAATAAGAAACCAAATTAGGGTTATGATTTTGAAACAGATTTTCTTTACATTGGGTTTTTTTGTGTATTTTAAACTTTTTTATATATGTATTTAGCAAATGCATACAATTTATGTTTTACAAAAAATGAATTGCCAGAGCATATTGCCAGAGCATGATGGATAGGGTAAAGTGGCAGCACATCTGAGACTTTTTGCTTCCTACCGCCATATGTCTGATTTTTACTTTAGGCTGAGCTGTATTGATAAGGGATGAGTCATCTACTAACAAGTTTCTGCTTGAGCTGCTGAAGTCTGCAAACAGCTGTTTTTTCCCATCAGTTGAGAGCTTCAACTGTTGGATAAAAAACCAACACGTGAAGTTCTTTATAGTTATATCTTTTTATCTTGCAATGCAGGTAGTCCCCAGGTTACATACAAGTTAGAGGCTGTAGGTTTGTTCTTAAGTTGAGTTTTTATGTAAGTCGGAACAGGTACATTATTTAAATAATAAATTAGGACAGATGTTTGTCTCAACATATTTTTAGGCAGCATGGTGTCAGATACTGTATAAAATCCTCACCGTGAGTTAATCACAAACAATGCAATAAAAATTTTTGGAGCCTAGTTAACATTCATTAACTTCGGGAGCAAGCTGTGCTTTGATATGCAAAAAGAAACAACTGCAGGGTTTGTCTTGATCATTAAAGAGTTACAAGAGGTTGCAGAACAGCTCAGCCCTTAAGATCATCCACAACCTCAGCTGTGTTTACCAAAAGTCATGGGTACCGCCCCTCCCCCCATTAAGCCTCCGTCCTGCACACAAGCAAGGGAAGCCTTGTTCATATCTAGGAGTCATCCTTATGTCGGATGTCCTTAACTTGGTGACTACCTGTTGATTGCAGTAGATATGGTTAGCGATTTGTGCAGAATGGTGAGGGAACCCCCCATATAATGCACATACTGTCACTTTTTGTAATATATATGCAACTTTTGCATTGAATCAGGCTGGCCCCAGATTTCATTTATGCAAACTCTAAATATGACACCAAATATTCAACATCATACAACTTAGCATCTGGCTTTGTAGTTAACACAGTTGATTGAAAAAAATGTATTTGCTGTTTCATCTACATATATCAAACATGAATTCAGTTTCTGATTATACCTTTGAACAGGAACCAGGGACGTTGTGTGGAAGGTTTGGTTGAGATTTTTGATATGCTGGTCACCACAGCTACACGTTTTCGGATGATGAGGCTCCATGGGGAAGAGTTTATCTGTTTGAAATCTATCATTCTTCTCAATTCTGGTAAGTATAACAATGTCATTATTGCCTATATCACTAACTCCCAAATAACTGCTGCTATTTCTCATAAAACATGTATGGTGTCTGAATTGTGGGTGTTCAGAGAAGCTTTTGTCAACTTTACCCTAAGTTGCCTGCGTATACTGATTAGGTTCCTTCACCCCCATTTCACAGAGCCATGTAATCCATATAGTAAATTAGTCTGTAAGTATGTCCTGCATCTGCACAATACACTGTTTTTGATTCCAGGGAAATGCTAAGGGACTTCCATGGCTCACTTTAAAATCCTAAAATAAAAAATAAACCTGTTTTTTCATTAAAATCATTAAAACCTTTAAAGTAATTCACGCACCTGTTAGGCAGAGCAATTAACTGAGGCACAAACCTGGAACAATAATTTAGCATGTTTAATTTACATTTATGGTAAACTCAGATCCCCTTATCTGTGTGTTTGAAGTTAGTATTCCAAAGTACTGAAGTCAGATGATAATAGTCAAGCAACTAGCATTTTCAAGAGCAGAAATCAGCAATGGCCACCCCTATGCTTCTCTCAGCTTTTTAAGAAAGTGTACTTTACTTTCCATTGTTTTCATGAAAAGCTTTTCTTTTGGCCCAACTCACCCTTAACTGACAAGCTTCTGCAAATAGTAACCTAGCATTAAGTTTTATATTAGGAACTTTGGCAAAAAAGATCAAGGTATGCCGATTTGATTGCAGATTGCCTTGAGCACGATGGTGCCAATTGCAGGCATTTTTTAATCAGAGGCTTTGGTTTTTTATAATAATTTATGAATTGTTTGCCCAGAAAGCATTCATTGTACTAGGCATAACTAAACAATTTTATAATTCTTTTTTTAACCTATTCTTGACTCTTTTCTTGTATGTCCAGACTTTGTAAACAATCATTTTTAACTAATAAGGACAAAGACACTTCTATAGTAGTTATAAGTTTATTTGTGGATATATCATTCCAAGTCTTGCTGCAAATAGCTATAAACTATAACTAAATTGTAACTAAAAACAATACCAAATGAGGTATCTTGTTTTAAGTATAGACATATTATTAGACCATAAAAATATGTTTTATAAAATAGATGTTCAATTCTTGAAACAGCTTGGGCTGTATTTACCCGCTCCTAGATATGGTGAAGTTAATTGCTTATCTGGACAGTGAACAAAAATGTCAAAGTTTAAAAATATATGTTAAGCAGACATTCCAATGTCCAATTATCCTACAATCTACAGTCAGTGATGAATGAAAATTGAAAGTTTACCATTTGAAAGTTTATCATTAAAAGTTTACCATTCTCCTCAGTGTAAAAGGAAATTTTATATTAGAATATTTTAAATCTATATGCAAATGGCCTGATTTTTGGGAACAGTTTTTCAAATAAAAATAAATTCACAATCACGAGTGAATGTCAGTCTGGAGGAGTGGTAGTTCCAATGTAGATTTAATTTACATACAGACTGTATGTTAATGCCATGTGATGCAGACAATTATTGACTGAAATCCATTGAATGGAAGATTAGGACAGGGACAGATAGGAGATTAGGGCTGGATGATGCTTGAAGTTCTACCACTTGGAAATGAGGAGTTTCTATCACACTAGCCACAGTTTCTAAAAAACTTACATTGAATGTAGAGTATGCAATTTTAGTACAGGAACGAACCCTGTATACTTGTGCAAGCGGCAAGGTTGGAATACAACTTTAGGTGGCAAACCAATATGACAGCAAGAATGCAAAGTCATTTGGAGTGTCCTACATTCATGTTGATTTCATTATATAGCCATTTCCACAGTTCCAGTGGAATCTATGAACGTGTATCTGCCAATGACTTGAGGAATGACTTGAGGAAAGAAATAATCACATACTGAAAGAACCAATATAAACTTTGCTTTTGTCCGTTAGCTTCCTGTGATTAGGACCCATCATTGCTTTGGACTCTTTATGCAGAGTGACTGGTCTTTTGTCCACCCCCTTTCCCACTTAGTTCCCTAAGTCACTGCTATGAGCACAAGGTAATAACTGTGTTTGCAAAATAATTTTGATCAGACAAAGATGAGTTAAATCCTTTGTGGCTAATGATGAAAAAAATGTAAATGAACATTGTTTGCATGATTATCACTTTACATTGTCAGGATTTACTGACTTTAGTGCTTCTTGTATATACTTTTTATCTTACTAATATTGGTTGCTTTTATTATGATCTACTAGGAATCATGAAAGAGTTATTAAAATAAAAAAGATAGTGTAGTTATGTATTTTAGTATTTTAGTTTATATTTCATGTTCAGTTCAGTCTTGGTTAATTATTTAAAATGTTAATAAGCACATTTAATTTAAAATGTTAATAAGCAAATCTCAACATTTACAATTATTGCGTTTTTCATTACAGGTGTATATACCTTCCTGTCTAGTACTTTAGAATCTTTAGAAGACACAGACCAAATCCATTTGATTTTGGACAAAATCATAGATACATTGGTGCATTTTATGGCTAAAACTGGACTGTCACTTCAACAGCAGCAAAGACGACTAGCTCAACTGCTTCTGATACTTTCACATATTAGGCATATGAGGTAAGAAGATCATACCATTGTTTTCTTTAGGGCAATATGTGTATTGTTTTTTTTTTAACACATCATCATCGGAGCTCCCTAGATTAACAAACATATTGTTTACAATACATTAACAGTTTACATACATTAACATGTATGTAAACTGTCATAACTGCCCAACAACTTATCAACAGGTCAGATGCTATATGAGCCACATCGGTGGTGCATTCATTTTTATGTTGCTGATTTATTAACTATTTTTTACTATTTTTGTCTGAAATGTAAAAAAACATGAACTCCAGGAAAACAAACATCACTTTTGCTCTGTTCTGCTTGGTACATAATATTGTCATAGAGGTCATGAATGGCGGAGCTGCCAAGAGAAGTGGCTTCAGGCACCGTTTGTATATCAGGGAGAAAGCCTATAGGAGCCTAAAATAAAGTATTTATTTATTGCTTTGCTCTTTAGACAAAAAGAAGAGTACAAGGGTTAATGTTTGTTTTCCCCAGAGTTCTGTTTTAAAGCCATTTTTCAGAGTTAGAGTTCTGAGAAGTAAATAATAAGATGTCCTTGGCAAAGAAATCGACGTATCGTGCATTAATACTTGGCCCTACCTTATGTCATAAATCTTTTGATTAAATGAAAAACTCCTTTCTGAATACTACAGCTCTAAAAGACTTCCAAAACATACAAGATGGTATATGTGATAAGACAATAATATTTATTGAGCATTAAAGAAATAACCAGAAGAACACAATCATTTATTTTTATGTTTAGGTGGTAACATCTTTTGATTGTTTTGATTTTATTGAAAAAGAGAATGAGTATGAATAGACAAAGCAGATCATTTTTACCTAAAATATTAGTTTAAGACCTTTGCGTGCTTTTGCAAATATGTACATGCAGCAGGTCCACCCCCAGGCTTCCTGCAGAATGCTACAGGGGTTCAAGACCAGGGACCCTGCACAAGGAGAGAAAACAGCTGTGATCAGGCTTTATTCTGGGAAGTGACTGTATAGAGGTAAATTGTATGAATTGTGTTGTGGCAGATTGCTGCGCAGATCTGAAAGTCATACATAAATAACACCAAGATTTAATTAAGAAAAATCTCAGCTCTCAGATGTGGACAATAATTTTTATCCTAAATTTCAGTTTAAAGTATCACAAACAGGCCTCACACTGAAACATTTCCCCAACTACACAGTTATGTGTAATAGTTTTAGTAACAGTATTAAACATTCAGAATTAATGTTAGTGAGGTCACCCATAGTTTACTCATTACACAATTAGACACTAAAAACACAAGCATACGGACCCCAAACATTCAATCTTACCTGCACTTTGCAGTTATCTAATGCTAGTCAGGTTCCCATTACCAAGCACTGCTAAACTTCTATTTTACCCAATTGTGGTAACAACAGTGGAACATGTGTATCAGCATGGCTGCCTTCTGTCTTCATTTATTAAGTTTACATATTCATTAGCTGATGTGACTCATGTCTATTGACAGGAAAATCCCCAGTCAGCCATATCAAATAACTTGTGTAGCATGGCCACGGTTTTACTTTAAAAGTCCTGGCAACATTTTTGTTCAACATGTAATAAAGAACTTTTTCTGCTCTTGTATTAACATATTTTATTTGTTTTTACAGCAATAAAGGGATGGAGCACCTGTATAGCATGAAGTGCAAAAATGTTGTGCCGCTGTATGACTTGCTGTTGGAGATGCTGGATGCACACCGCATGCATTCACCCAAAGATAAATTTGTAACTCAAGAGGAAGACAGTCATAGCCCACTGACTGCTGCTCCCACTACTTCACCCTGCTTGCAGCCTTATTATGTAAATAAGGAGGAAACAAGTTTGCAAAACACATTATGAAAGAATTCTGTTTTACCTTTTTCCTTTTTTTTTTAATTAATTGGTCTTAAATGACCATGCAGTTCCCAGCAGTAATACTACCTACTACCTATAGTCAGTGCACCAATTTAGCTAAATAATGCTGCATATGTAAACACACTCCGACACGCATCTTATATCAGTGATTTCATAGTGCAGGGTTTCATCTCTTCGCAACATATCAAAATAGAAGAGGAGCTATTTGGCTTAAGGGCTCTGTCCATTACAATCAGTGCTTTCTGTGATTTTATTTTTGTACGCTATATCATGTAACTCTGTGCTGCCAAATAGCACAACTACATTTCTACAGCTTTCGATAAAATAGTTTTGAATAGTGTTAAAGTAGCATGGACAATGACTGATGTAAAATCAGTACATACTGTAGTTTCACATGTGCAAGTTTTTATCTAGCACCGCGCATTTACAAATATTCTTTATATGAACACTTCTACAGTTATATTAGTGTATCTAGTTCTCAGTGTTACTGTAGATATCACCGGTGTCATTTCACTTACTGCTTTATACAATTCTCCCCATCATATTCCTATTCATTATCTGTCTTATTAAGTGTTTATCAACCGTTTCCCTGACTATTAATCAATCTGACAAGGGAACAAATTGAATATACATGTTGAGTAGTGTCCGAAGACTATTGAGCACAATTGTTTTACCAATAAATGGTAATCCTTATGACGTCATTAGCCTTGAATAGGCTTAGGAATTGGTGCTTCAACCGAGACCCACTGATTCTTAGAAATCATACTATATGTATAAAAGCTTCCCTTCATTCTGTGTTCACTTTGATTATTAATAAGCCTGTAAATTTTGAATTTTTATAGGCATTCTATTTTGATAATTTACTGATTAAATAGACAAAGGTGGCAATTACTGTAAGTAAACCACATCAGTAAATGGTTGGTCTTTGTTTTTTACTTTAACTGGCAATGTTAAAAATATAGTATGTCTAGATGTGTACCTTATACCATACATTTCATAAATATACACTTTTCTTATTTTTTTATATTGACAATATTATTCCAGGTTGTCAATCAGCCATAATATTGGTCATCCTTTATTTGCACTATAACAAATACCAATTTTACATCCATCAAGTCCACAGGAATGAAACTTTTACAGCCTAATCCATAATTTCTCTATTCAAGTTGCCTTTAGCATGTAAATTGTCTCCGTTTCAGCAAATTGGACCATGTGGTTTTATTTTCTATAAATATGTAGCCCCAAATCCTGGGATGGTCTTGTATGCAAATACAAACATTTCCTGGCCTTGCAGGAAGCTTACTTACCCCTTCTACCTCCTTTACCATTAAATTAGCCTATTGGCCTACCACTATAATTCCACTTCATGACCAATAGAAAGATGTAAGAAGTGGTCCAGCTTAAAAATTGCTAAGGGATGGTCCTAAGGCCAGTTCAGTAAAATGATTGCACTGGTAAATCATACTTGCTAACACTTTTATTTACCTATAGTAAATTTATCCTATCACTATAAATTCTGAATTTTTATATGACCTTGTCTTTTGCACAAAACACAATATATTCTCATTGGATATATTTATTAATTAGAACATCTCTTTTCTTCCTAAAGTATTTTTCTTTTGTATAGCACCAACATATTTCTTAAAAAGTCAGAAAAAAAACATAAAAGCAATCAATCAAAAATATTCAAATCAATCAACAATAATCAACATTTTAAATGTAATATCTGTTAGCATGTAAGGATTTAGGACTTCAGTGTGTGAACTAATAACTGTCAGTCATGGTGATCATATCTAGACTGAAGGTTTAATCACAAACTTTTTCAACTTAAGACAACAATTATACTCAGAACTCACTGGCATAGTGATGATCAACATAGTATTTTTTTTCAAATAAATAATTTAAAAAGGTACTCACAAACATAAAACGTAATCTCCAAATCCTCTAAACACTGTTTACTAATAACAGGCTCCTACCTGCCTGCCTGCCCTGTTCAGCCAATATTGTTCTCTTACTATCCAATAGTTTTCTCTATTAATTATGCTCCTTTTATGTTTAATTCTCATATATAAATATTGCTTCCTAAATTGTTGCTTTATGATAAATTGAAAGTCTCTATTTATTATTATTTTATATCCACCCTTTATACTTCCGTCTTCGTTCTCCTTATAGCACCTTACAGAAGAAAAGAAGGAATTTTACTTAAATCCTTATGTGTCTAGTATTATAACATTTATGAAGTTTCTAACTGAATATACATACGTTTAATACTACAAGTTACCATATTGGAGTAATAGAATTAAAATACTACATTGGTTATGCGTTGTTGCATTGACCCCATAGCCCTTTTTTAAAGCCTGCTAGTAACATTAACTAAGACTCCATATAAAACGGAGCTTTGAAGCTTATTGAGGACGGATTTTTACTTTAATATCCTGTCTGCATTAAGAAAACGTTCTCAGCTTTCTGTTACTCTGTGTCAGCCTTGAGAAGTTTCTTTTACTCCAACTTTCTGTATTAGAGAGACAATGGAAAGGGAGAGGAAAATTCTGCAAATTAAGGGGAAATTCTTTCTTAGGTGGTAGAACAGAACAGGACTCTCCCATGTGACATTAAAGTCCATAAAAAAGCAGATGATTAATTTACAGAAAATATTTCATGCGTGGGACAGATAGTTAGGTTACACCTATACTATCCTAGTGTAAATAAATAAAGTCGCCAACCCTCCCGAATATGTGAAAAATATCTAAAACTCTGAGCTATATGTTGGTGCTATATACATGAAAACAATGAACTCTACTTTAATAACAGCTGACCTTCAAATTCTAACACCCTGTGCTATAAATTGGTTAAATGTGAACCTACAACAATTTGTCAGGATGCCCAGGTACAGCAAATAAATTTAATTAAATACATTTAATAATTATAAGTTTGCAATCACATACATCTCTATTCCTTGGTAAACAAATTTTAACTTACTACCTATTTGTCATTACTAAAACTTTTGCACTACTTAATACCCAATACAGTTCAATTGTTGATTACGTTAAATTGGTATTAAATATACCAAGGGCTGCTCATTTACTTTGTGAGTTTCACTTGAAAGTCCCATGTTAAAAATCCAACTGAACACAAACACATATGACATTAATTTAAATAAGCTTAGCACTCAATTTTCATATCATATAATAGTATTCATATATTTATGTTATTTTAATGTGTGTCTGACACTACGTAGCCGAATGATTTAATTATCTAAAAGTTGCACTATAGTTGAATGTAACATTAGCACTAAATTGGGTTTAAAATCCCAGTAAATGCACTTAAAAATAGACCAAATAAGGATTTCAACCAGAATAAGTTTATCATTTATCTAAAACAAAATATGAATCGGTTTTGTGTATTTTTTGGCATTAAATTTTTGGCAATCTACATTTCGGTAGATGATAATAATAATTTGATCACAAATTAACCTGAGAATTATAAAAGGTGTAGTAGGAATGAGATTAATAATGCCCAACATCACCTAAATTGGGCATTCTCAATTGTTGTTTTCTTTTGTATTTTTAGGAAAAGGACATCCAAAAGTTGCCACTGGATATCATTTCCTTCTTTCATTTTTATGGCCCGCTGATCTGCCTGGCTATGATTTTCATAACATTACTTAAATTGGTCGAATATAACACTGATCTAAAAGTCCACTCTATTACACACAGGCATTAAGGAGGTAGAACAGAGGCAGTATAATCAGAAGAACTTACTTTATGGAAATGTGATCCTTTATCTAAACCTAGGACAGGGTGCAGATGTGAGTCTTACAAAGACATCAAAGTCTCTGACGCTGACAATGAAGATTTTCTGTGGGTCTTGCAAGTGGCTTCAGAACATTACTCACAATTTTGTGGCCAGGAACTATCAGTAATGATGGCTCTGGGTGACAGTTGAGGAGTGATGGCTGTACAGAATGACTTTCTATTTGCCAAGCTATCTCTTCTTTTGGAAGTGAGAACGAGAAGTATAACATGCCATGCTTTGTTGGTATACAAACCTGCTTTTTACAATGAAAAAAAACAGTTTCTTCAGACTTAACTACCCCTACCCTTCCTTTCTAAACCTTGTTATATCTAATATAATGGGCCTTACTTTAGGTGTATTTAATTGAATTGCACATAAATTCAAGCACTAAAATGCAAAGTTTAAACCATTGTAACCATATGGAATCTATCTTCTGTTGGTTTGATATCAGTCAGGTTCTGATTGGTGGCTTTTGATGAGTAATTGTACTTTGATCCTTTCACCTTTCAGTGAATAAGCCTAGTTGTTGTCAATAGCAGTCATCTGACAGACCTAATAGAGCTCCTCAGATATGTAACCTATTTGTATACATTGCATCAATTCTTACATGTCTATGCATTTTGACTGCTGCATTCAAAAGCATTAAACATAATACTGATCATAAAAAATAAAATGAAAAAAAAATATAAAAGTATTGTTCTGGCCACATTGTAGCATAGGTTGCAGTATTATAGTATTTTTATAGAATTTGACATTGCTGCAACACCATTTAAATAGCATATAATGCTAACATGTAATTTTATTCAGTAAAAATGTGTGAATCATGGGTGAAA
The DNA here is from genome assembly GCF_032062135.1 of Pyxicephalus adspersus. Taxonomy (NCBI): domain Eukaryota; kingdom Metazoa; phylum Chordata; class Amphibia; order Anura; family Pyxicephalidae; genus Pyxicephalus; species Pyxicephalus adspersus. The sequence continues at coordinate 111,093,009 of NC_092861.1, forward strand.
ACATTTATAAATAGATACCATAGGGCTATCTTGCATCCCCTCATTCTTGGTGGATCAATTACTGCAATTGAAACACATGGACCTGGATGATTCTCAAAAGGGAATAATTAAGGGAATGTCCTATTCCCTATTTTAAAAATAGAACCCATTGTGTAGTCATGTATTTTGTGGACTTTACTAGTGTAATTCTACTGGAAACTACCAGTATTGATACCCCCACCACTTGCTTTTGCTGTTGGTGTTGCTGTTGAAAATCTTACCTCGCTGTTTTCAAAAATCTCTAGGAGTTAAGTAAGAGAAAAAAGAGCACCAGTTAGCTGTAAAAACCCAATGATGGTTCAAATCCACTTGTCCACACAAAAAAAAGGTTGGGTACACAAAATGGGTTCACCTAGACACTAGGCACATATTTATAAAGCAGTTCATCGGATATTTCCCAAACATTCACTGTAGGTGGATATTCCAAGTGTATGTATTTTAAATCATAATAATTGACTCATTAGCAGTGAATTTTTGAAAATAGTAAAAGTGAATATGGTTTGAAAAGAGTGAAAGTCACATTAACTGCTTTATAAATATGCTCTTACATGCACTTAAACAGTCAGCCTACCAAAGCTATTTTACATCTGAATTGATGTCAATGATTTAAATTTCTCTCCAGAGCTCCTGTGGACTCCCATAGTGACGTAGCCATTCATCTACTGTAGGCACTAAAAAGGAGCTCTAGACCTTTGTTAAATTTGTCATTTTGTTTCAGCAAGAAGTAGTAGCAGGAATGAGACTTTACACAATCAAGCAGCAGCGCCAAGAACAGGGATATTGTAGCTTATGGGTCTTTAAAAGGTATAAAACAATATGTATTTCAGCCTTACTCATTAAACCAAATTGAGCTTCTAGTTCAAGTCAGCTAAATACATTACAAATCCACAAAAAGTGTACAAAGTCTAGCAGTTTGCACATTGAAAGCAGCCACAATCTGAGTGGAAAATCCTGTCCCCTGCCAGCATGTTAAAATGTACCCTTGCTCAATATGTGAAAGCAGTAGTCTGACATACCCCTGCTGAGTCAGGGCTAAAGAGCTCCAATCAGAAAGGCTCATGCTTTCTTCTGATTGAAGAGCTGTGACTCATCAATGGGCATGCCATGCTTCTGCAGAGAGTCCACTGTTTCCACACAGAGTACAAGGTTGCTGGCTGGGAGCAAGTTTTTTTGCTGCATTCTAAAGAAAAGGAACTGTAGGACATTACACGTTTATGATGCACACATGTCCACTGCAACAATATTACTTGGCCCAACTCAGATTTTACTTTAAATATTAATATATCGATGTCTATAGATTTGTTAGGTAAGAGTTGTATTGTACTTTATGTAATTTGTATACATTTCTTTCATGTGAGGAATAGCACCTTATATATCAGAGATGTCTAGAAAGTCTCTGAGAATGACATTGGACTGTTGAATGTATTTCTAATAATGTGTCAGACCGTTTTTAAATGCCAACATTTTAAATATTGACTAAAAATTACACGTGCAATTATTTGTGCCTTTGTCTTTTTTTTTAATAAGCTTTCACTTAAATGTACCAATTAAAATGTCTATTACTATGACAAATTCTGGTGATGTCTGTGTTATTTTTTGATGCTTATGGCAACATTGATGCAGCACTGACCCCTTACTACTTCTGAATGTGATCTATCTGTAATACAGCTACTTTAACTGTAAGAAAGATAGACTTTGTAAAGTTCCCCAATGATCATCATTTCCCCAGGCAAGAGTGGCCAACATAGTACCAAACATGCACATTGACATAAACAATATAATAAATACAAGTGAAAGCTATGCCATAGCACCTAACCAAATTTGAAACAGAAATACATTAAAATCAGTTACCAAAGGTTATGCTAGGATTATGCTGTCTTCACTTTAACAGCTTTTGTCCCCACTAACACATGGAATCAGAGTCAGCCAGAGAGGTTGCTGATTATGTGATCATTATTTCATTAATTTAGTAAAGTAGACTGTAGAGAGTGGCATGCCTTGTGCTAATACTGTAATAGTTTTTTTAAACAATTACAATTCTAAAAAATAATACCAATGTTAAAAATTTCATTTAGGCAAATGGCAGTCATGTCAACTAGTGCACACTGATACTGTTAAAAATGACCTGAGCATTAAGGCTTCACAAAACCCTCAGTAAAATAGGGTTAAAAAGTCAAACACTAATATCAGAATTTTTAGTTATTTTTATCATAATAATATTTAGGAATTATTTTGTTTGCGAGATTCTTGTCCCTTCCTTCAGGATACAATAAAATACAATAAAAAAGCAGAAACTACAAATACCATACAATGCATTCTGTCAGTGATAGGTATCTGCTAAACTTTGAACCCCATTAAGTCTGCAATGAACGCTTCCAGAGAAATGCCTTCCCTATTCCCATGGCACCCTAGGCTTTGTCCTAGGTTGATCTTATGAGAAATGTAGACCTGCTATTAGTAAGTGAGCTATTCTTAAGGCTGTCCATACACATCAAATTTGAATAGCCATTTCTCAACAGAGGTGAGGGCATTCTTCATGTGTTTGGATTTACTAAAACAGTATAGAACCTTTATACTTTGCATTTTGGAGAATACAGGTAGTCACACTTACTTGTTCTAGAGGATTACCTTTTTATTGATCTCATTTTCTGTGAATAACAATTATATCTAATACAATTCATGCACATTCATACATAAATAATAAACAAAACACCTATGCAAACCAGGATAAAAATCTAAATTACTTTCCCTGAAGTATAATAAATTTTCTCTCCTCTGGCCTACTGTAACCTCCTCCTCTCTGGTATTCCACTAACCGACTCTCTCCTCTACAATCTATTATGAATGCAGCAGCCAGACTCATCCATCCTTCCCACCGCTCCCCTTCAAATTCAGAATCAAATTCAAGCTCCTGTGCTTTGCCTTCCGATCCCTCCACAGTTCTTGTCCCACTTACCTTTCTGACCTGGTAAAAAAATACTCCCCCAGCCGCTCTCTTCGCTTCTCCTCTGATGACCTACTACTGACTTCCTCACTCATAACCTCATCACACACATGGCTCCAAGACTTTTCTAGAGCTGCCCCCCCTCTCTGGAATAGTCTTCCTAGTCCTATTTTGGCTTGCTACTTTCTGCTCATTTAAAAGACTATGAAAAACCATATTTTCCACCAACTTGCCTACCTATCTTCTTCTGTCTCCTAAAACCCTCACTATTTCCCACCACTACATATTTCCCCTCCTTGCGTGTGAGACTTCCCCCACCTCCTAGATTGTAAGGCTCTTGTGGGCAGGGTCCTCTCCTCCTCCGTTGTCACTTTCTGTATCTGTCATTAGCAACCCCTATTTAACATAAAGTGCTGCGCTATATAAATCCTGTTTATTAACAGTAATAAATATAATTTTCATCTATTAAAATTCTGAACAAAAATATGCAACATTGGCATTTTTAACCAGAAAAGCTTTGTGAATTTTTTTTTTTCTTTTACCAAATCATCAGTTCCTGTACATTCTGAAGACATATCAGATTGCTGAGAACGAATATTTTTGCCACATCAAACTAGACATAATCATCAAACTGTATGCCAAGTCTACTGACCCAGCTAATAAAGCTGTCATAAAAAGCAATAAAAAGAAAAGCCCCTGTGCAAACCATAAAAAAAATATTTTTTGCTGTTCAGATTAAGTTTAATTATTTTCACACAAAAACCACATACAAATAAATAGTAAAACTTAAGCTCTGATTAATTATCTTTACGAGCCAAAGCAGTTGATTTAGAAAGACAAAACTCCTACAAGTATTCTTGTAAATTGATTCTATTTATTATGCAGAAAAATAATATACATTACGTGTTCAATCCCTGAATAGTTTTCATCCTATATTACCCCTAAGCACCAGAGTATTTTTTATGTGTTTTGGTTCTGTACTAGATACACTTCGGCTTTTGAAATCTACCCAAAACACTGGAGAATTAAGGCTTTAATTTGGAAATAGATTTGGATTTATATCTTTTATATCCTACTTAGGAATTCTACAATCGAAAAAAAAAGAAGAATTTTCCTATTGTTCCTAACTCAACTTTACTGTAGCGTTAGCCTAAAATAAGGCCAATAAAGTCTTTTGATTTAAAGAACAATTGCATGTAACATGGAATGGTAAAGCTCAAAGTGAATATGTAATAATAGTTACTATTATTTAGTAATAGTTAATTTATTTTTTTTTTACATAGTTACATACCGTGTTTCCCCGAAGATAAGGCATCCCCATCAAATAAGCCACCCCCCGATTTTTGCTCAAACAATTAAAATAAAGCACCCCCCGCAAAACAGACATCCTCCGATACCTGATACTGTGTGCCTCTGTGTGACTCCTCGATGCTGGCTGCAGTGCAGAGTGAAACTGAAAGTAACTTCAAAGGACAAGCAAGCTGCTGATCCCTGCCCTAACAGAGTCTGTTACCCGGCGAGTCAGTGATCAGAAGGGGACAATGAATGGCACAGAGTGATCAGAAAGGGGACAATCAATGGCACATGAGTGATCAGAAGGGGACAATGAATGGCACAGAGTGATCAGAAGGGGACAATCAATGGCACATGAGTTATTTTCAACAATAAATGTGTACTGTAGTCTTCTTCATGGAAAAATAAGACATCCCCCTGAAAATAAGACCTAGGGCATATTTTGGCAGTTCAAAAAATATAAGACAGTGTCTTATTATGGGGGGAAACAGGGTAGTAGGTCAGGTTGAAAAAAGTTCATCAAGTTCAACCACTTTGGAAACATATCTCAGATATAAAACCCCATAAGACATATTTAGTCCAGAGGAAGGAAAAAAAACCTCTGTTACAATTTGCTTCAACATACAGAATGGCAGTGGATGGTTTAGTACCCTGGGATCTATCAGACTATCAAGCAGGGTGATCTATGGCTCAAAAGTGACTTTATAGTCAAGAGCATGATGCAAATCTGAGAAGCAGTGGTATGTAGCACCAGTGCCTGAGGCTTTTATTATTCCTACAATACACCAATTTTGGGAAGGGGGGTGGGGGATTTTACTCCTATTAATCCCAAGGTGGCTTTCCACAATCCTTTGACACCAATGATGATCTATTTATCATTTCCACTGGTATTAACAATGGGACACCATTCTTTCTATGGCTGCTAGCACATTTTCTTCTACTGAGCATCAATTCAGGGGACATTTTTTAAATCCTTCTAATACTGGGCCATTCTTTACTCGAACAGAATACTCACACCAAATCATCTTTTACTTTTGCTGCTTTACTACTGCTTTCCTATGCCGGGGCATTTTTCTCTTGCTGAATGCAAACACTGAGGCATTGGCCCTGATTTATTAAAGCTCTCCAAGAGTGAGGAGGATATACTTTCATCAGTGAGGCTGGGTAATCCAGCAAATCTGGAATGCATCTGATCCAGGATTGAAAACAATTGCTAACAAATAGCAAATTACGTTTAAGAAATCCATTTCAGGTTTGCTGGATCACTCAGCTTTAATGATTATTTTATTAATATTAATAAACAGGATTTATATCGCGCCAACATATTAGGCAGCTCTGTACATTAAATAGGGGTTGTAAATGACAGATGAATAGAGACAGTGACACAGGAGGAGAGGACCCTGCCCCGAAGAGCTTACAATCTAGGAGGTGGGGGAACTATCACACAATAGGAGGGGAGATATGTAGTAGTGGGAAATAGTGATGGTTTCAAAAGACAGAAGAAGATGGGTAGGCAAGTTTGAAAAAATGGGTTTTGAGTGCTCTTCAAAACGGAGCAGAAAGTAGGAGCAAGCGGAATAGGAGGAGGAAGACCATTCCAGAGATTTTGGGCAGCTCTAGAACAGTCTTGGAACTGTGTGTGTGATGAGGTTATGAATGAGGAAGTCAGTTGTAGGTCATCAGAAAAGCAGTGAGAGCAGAGTAGCTAGGGGAGTATTTTTTTTACCAGGTCAGAAATTTAAATGGGACAAGTACTGTGGGGGGATTTGAAGGCAAAGCACATAAGCTTGAATTTGATTCTAAGGTGAAATGGAAGCCAGTGAAGAGAACTGCAAAGAGATGCAGCGGAAGAGGAGCGGAGGGAAGGATGGATAAATCTGGCTGCAGCATTCATAATAGATTGAAGAGGAGAGAGTCAGGTTAGTGGAATACCAGAGAGGAGGATGTTACAGTAGTCCAGACGAGAGATGATTGTGTATCCTCTCCAGCCTCTGAGAACATTCATTAATCAGGCCCATTGTGTAATTCCACTGTCTACTGATGCAGGGGCATTGTTTACTTCTAGTAATTACCAACACAGGGGTATTTATTACCCCCTTTTACTACCAACAAGGCACCTACTGACAGCTCCCCCAAGCAACTGACTGACCCTTTGTTAAAACATTTTGGAGACCCTTGCATCCAATATGATCTAGTTACCGAGTACTTTGGTTTTTCCACTGGAAACCTCACAGGGAATTGAAATGTTTACATCACCTTGTGTTATACCCACAGGAAAAGTCAGCTCATAAGCATCACTGGTAAATCTGTTAAAGCAGAGATTCTTCAGAGGAGCAAATATATATATCCAAATGACAAAGTGATAACAGTACCCACAAAATACACACAACAACATTTTTTTTCAATATCTATAATTGCAAGAAATCAATACAAACAAACTTTGCTTAGCAAACTGTACATACATAAATAATATTTTCTATCTCTTTCCTTGACATTTCATAGATTGTTTTCTGTCAAGGTCAGGATTTAATTTCTTACATCCAGTTTCAGCTTTAAAAAGTGCTTCTCATTTGTACATCTGCCATACTTATTACAGAGTTTACAGTTAGTTCATGCTTCCCCCACCAAATCCCCACACGGAAAGCCCATCAACCAAAAATGCCACAGAGAAAAGTAAAAAAAAATATTGGTTGGTTAAGCTCTTTAAAATCTTATTTTACAAGCATCTAAAATAGCATCATCATTAAAGACTTTGTCAAATACTGATAATACTCACATTGGAGAACAATTCATTTATTAGAGTTTTTTTTTTTACAAAAAAATATTATTCTTGGCTATGCATAGTTTTTTTTTAAAGATCACATGATTTAGGTTAAAAGATTGGTTTGTTTTAGCAAAACATGGTGACTTGGTTTTGAAGCACATCATACTGTACTCAATACTGCAGGGGCTTGGGGCTCAGACAGACCTGTACTTTATAGGATAATTAGGAAAATAAAGCTGCCACATTAAGTGCAATTAGGAGCTCACAACAGCTCACATATCTTCCAGACACATCTCTGAGTTTTCATATAGGGGGTGGTCCATTGGTATAACGGAGCATTGGGTGAAATGACCTTGCAAAATTATTGGACAGAGTACAACTGTAGTCTTCTTCAGACATTGGTACAAGACAAGCAAGGCCAATCAAAAGCAGCAGAAGAAGTTGAAGTGGTAATGCAGCTCGGAGGACTCGTAAGAAGAATGACTGGTTTCTGTGAGCTAAATTAGCTTCAGAACGGTAGAAATCTGAGCCATCGCCTCTGGGCCTAATAAACAAAATTAATGAGGAAAAATAAGATTACAAAAATAAATGTTATTGTAGTTTCAAATATATCCAGGCTTTGTAGGAACTCACCACTTATAAATACAATGTGGAGACTTGTGGATAAACAAAACCTTTCCATATGGAACGTAATCAAACAATTATATAATCAACATATATTATATGTGGGAATCAGGAAACAATTCTTAAATCTCAAATATGTATGTAATGTTCTACCCAAATTTTAAACTTTTTTTAAGATAATAATTACAAATAAATGCCTCAGAACAGAGTAACGTGTGTTTCCATACACTATATATATATATATATATATATATATATATATAGTCACAAATTAGCTAGGGCTGTTTTTCCCTATTTCTTTTTATTTAGTTTACCTTCATGTTACCTTCATGAGTCCAGCCCCACATTTTATTTTTTTCTTCAGCAAACAATGCATTTTCTACCATTTCCCTTGTTATTTTTTGAAAGGGATCAGAGAATCAGTTGGTGGACATAAGGCATATCTCTAGTAGCTGTCTTAGTGATATTTCATTCTGTGGAAATCAATGACTTGATTTGACTCATGCCTAAAGAATGGTAATTCTCTTTGGTTCTGCATTATTTATAAATTACTTTAAGACATTCCTCAGCCAAAACTGAGGATACACTTCCAAGAGTTTGTTTTACAAGCAGATATGACAGAAAAAAAGTTAAAAAAAAAGAAACTGCTAGGCTTTTGCAGCTGATTGCAAACTCGTGCACAATCCTAAAAAAGTTAGCTGAACTGATACCTAAAACAGTGTTTTCAGCTTTCCCAGTTATCTTCTATGATCTAAAGAACATTTTCTTCCAATGTAATCGAGAGGTGTTTGGAGTCCAGAGCAGCCGATCAGCCAAGGATGACAACATATTGGACCTGAGTTTTTAAATCTCTCCAAGGCTGGAGAGGATACACTTTCATCAGTGAAACTGGGTGATCCAGCAAACCTGGAAAGGATTTCTTAAAAGTCATTTGCTATATGCTAGCAAATGTTTTGAATCTTGGACCAGATTATTCCCAGGATTGTTGGATCACCCAGCTTCACTGGTGAAATTGTATCCTCTCCAGCCGTGGAGAGCGTTAATAAATCAGGCCCATTGCCTTTTTTTGACCTATATCTTAAGTGGTATAATACTGCAGAAAAATAAACATTGTGCCATGTGTTTGGCATGAACATTTATGCATTATGTTTGTTAGCTTTCTTTGTCTATCCAACTCGACTGCACCATTTATATTCAATATGGAATATACATATGTAATATTTCATACTTCACCAACAATAAATATTTTTTTCCAGCTATATACTTTAGTCCTAAACATAAAAGTAATTGCTTTATTATAAGTGCATTCTGATTATGTCTTAATGCTAGGACTATAATCATGTCACTGCTGTACCAAACAAAACAACTAAACTCTCAATAACCAAGCAATGAAAATCTATAAATGTCAAACTTATTTAATATTTTTCCTGATCTTTATGTTTGTTAGCTGAAATTATTTTGCCTTCAGGTTGACGTGCTCCTTAAAAAAAAACAACTTGTACCATCTTTACAAAACTGTAATTGATGGCCCAAAAGAATTCTTTGTACAAACTACACTTTGAATTTGATTATTGTGTAATCAAAGAATCAGCAAGCTTTTCCTCCAACTAATGCAGAAAAGCCCACATTTTATATTTGTTTACCAGCTCGTTACATTTTTCTAAAAATAAAAATTGGTGGAAAAGTCATTAGTGATCTTAGATTAGATTTTTTTTTGGAGTTTTATAAACCAGGTTTTAACAGAAAATGTTTTGCAAAAAATCTAATTATGCATCTAAAAACTTCTATTTTTTGTTTATTCAAAACATTCTAATTGTCATCTATATTGTACTTAATTTATTCTGACATATTTTAAATAAACTCAAACCTTGACCTTTCAGGTAGAGGTTTTTTGGTCTAATGGAAGAAAACAGTAACACTACTCCTACTAGATAGCAGCCTACACAGCAAGATGGAGCTAGTAAGAAGAGAGTCAGGAAGAGTTATGGTCTCTCCTTCATTTCCTCCCTGGAGCCATATATATGTCTTTTGGTGCCCACTTTGCATACCAATGTAAGAGAAAGATCCCTGCACATTGTGTAGTGAAGTAAATGGGAGGGGGGAGAGATTGGGTAGCGTTAGTTACGGATATTCTAACCGCCATTGTCTTTATTATCACTGTCATTATCAAGGCTACATTTTCATAACTGCCAACTAATTTATTATTAGCTTATTATAACATTTGACGTTTTTTTTCAAGATTTTCATTCATTGCTTATAATGTGTTGCCCTCAAATTATCATCATAGACTGTTATGTTACCTGCATACTCTAACAATTGATCTCTTGCACCTGAAACATTACCAGGTATAAAATGCAGGAATGTAAGTAATATATATAAATGTAATGCTCTTCAGGTTTACCACTATCAAAGTGCAGCATTAATAGGCATATTTGTGCACTTCTAATAATTCATTGCCCTCGTTTCAATACAGCTGACCACATGATACCTTACCTACTGTTCCAATCTTAAGCTAACCAGTTTTGGAAAGCCATTAGGTATAGCAGAGACCAATGACAACTTTTACAGAAAAAATAAAGATTAGCTTTTAAATTCAGTTTCGAAATTCTAAAAATTTATGCTTTGATTTTTTCAACATGTTCCATTTTTGAAATTCCTAGGTTTGTCTATGTTTGTTGAACATGCACATAAAAGGATGCTAATATTTTTTTTAATAAGATAAACATCACACATCATCTAACACCACATTTGTGGTTTAAAGCAAAACTTACCTTTGTTAAAAGTAATGCATCTGATAAAGTCCCCCCAGCAACAATTTTCCAAATGTGTATTATACCAAGACTGTATAGTGTCCTACATAATCCTACTATGTTCTCTAGTGAATACAGTCAAAAAAGATTCTAATCCAATAATAAATAAAAAACAAGAACCCAAGTAATCATTGGACCCACATTTTAGGTAACTATGGGGGGGTATGGCACGGTATGTTACCTGTTACCCACTTAGCATGAGTAATTCCAATGGTTCCAGGTTCTGAATATAGAGGATGCAGGGGAGTAAAAAAGTGGTAAGAATCTGCTGCCAGGCTAGATGAATTAAAGAATCTTAAGTTCTTAATAAAGAAGAATCATAAAGTTCTGTAATTAGCGTACAAAATAAAAAGCTTTTTGCCTGTATTAATTGCATACCCAGTTCACAAACTATTTATTAAATGTTCCAACGTCATTAAAAATCCTGTAAAACTGCTTTATTTTATTTTGTTTGCCCTTAAACTGTAGTCTATCAATGTTTACTGATCCAATGCAAGATCAAACACAAAGTACTCTGATCAGAGGCATTTAAAATAATAAGGAACACAGTGACAGCTTGTTCTGTGTTATCAGTTAGTACTGTAGCTGACATCAAACACAACCTGTCTGACTTGTGCTTTTGATTAAGCTCTCCATTCAGTTGAAACTCGTTTGTATTCCATGCTTGCCTGAATGACAAATTGAATATTGTGCTGTACTGCAAAAAGATGTGTTAATCAACAGTGCCAGTGGAAAGAAAGAGTGCTGCGGCTGGGATGTTATTAGGAAGTGGGCTCCACTGCAAGCTGCAAAGCTGTTAAGACGCACGCTGGGCCAGATGTTTGGCAATGGAAGATGTGAGCTGAAAAGGTGATGAGAGCTTGACACTTTTTTATCACTTTGGATTAGATTGAACATGCTCATCAGCACATAGGTAAACCTGCTGGCTGCTAATTAAGTTGTTATGTTACAAAATGAGATAGGCAGAAAAGAAGGAGCCTCGCTATGGACATTTGATCAAGTCTACTGATTATCATGACCACATATAAATAACATACAGAATATGATGTTATTTACCTGTATACCTGTAGCAAATAATTACATTTCTGCTCCTACAGGTCTAAATTAGATTGTGGACAGCAAGATCAGGCCATCCAACTGACTGGGAGGAGTCCAATCTACATCTAAACTGGCCTTCATAGTGATGGAAAATATCAAAGTCAAACAACTTTGCTGTTTTTAACGGTTACTATATTGAGAAGTATGCTTCTACTGTTTACAGAAAAAGTAACAATGGAGAACTTTAAGATTAAAGCATGTTTTTTAGCACTCTCATCAAGTGAAACACTACCAAAGAATGTCTACACTTCAGTAGTCATCACTCGAAGTACAGATATGTAATTCACTTTTAATCAAAATTGCCTTAATTGCTTAGAGTTTACCATAAACATTTATTTACCATCATTTGTTTTCTGCAACAACATTTTTTGTATGAACAATTGTAGCAAAGGCTGTCCATGTCTACTATAGATGGTTAAATCAAGACGGAATCCTCATGTGCTGGATAACACCTCAAATACTTCATGATCAAACATGGAGAAAAAGCAAGTCACTATCGTAATTTTTTAATTAATTTGTTGTAATTTGATCATGAAGGATTTTGGCTGTGATACCCTATTTGGTCTGAACAAACATAATATATAAGAACTCCGATACATGCATGTTTTGGCAGTCGGGTTGCAACTGCAAATATTCTGTATAGTAGACATGGGCAACCAGTACAACCTGCAAGATGAAATGTTGCATAAAAAAATAAATGAATGGTGAACATGTCTTTCTGATACACTTACCTGATTATTATGTGGATAACAGCAGATTTTTTTTAATTAGATAGATTTTCAGGGCAATTAGGAGTCCCCAATTTCAGTGAGGTCCATTCCTAAAGCTAAACTGCAGCATAGACCCAGCCTAGAACACTAGAAAATCTCAATAGGACAATGTCCTATTGTTGCTCTCCTGTGTTGCAATAACAGTTTTTTTGCCAGCAGAAGGAACTCTGCAAGTAAAATCTGTAAATGCAGATCTGTCTCCAGAAAACCAAAGAAATACAGGATGGATGGAATCCCTCCATTTTGCAATGGAAAGCTCGTTATTGCCAATTTTCCTGAAAAAACTACTTGATGTAATAATCACTGATGTGGCAATGTGACCTGTACTCTTTAGATATTACTAAAACCAGTATTTACTGTACAAAGTGCACAATAAATGTCCTTGTTTCCATGTGCATGTTTTAAGTTACTTTTCTAAATGATCACTGTTTTAATCTGGGTTCTTATTTTGTCAAAGGTCAATTAAATGTATAGTTACCTGAAATTTAAACCTATTTTTTTTTAGATCTGTGGTCCTGTGAACTTCCTTAATAAGTATTTATTATGTTATGTCAATAACGCTCAATTGATAGCAAATAAGTTTGGGATATTTAGAACAAATAGGGGAAAATAGACTAATGAAAAAATAAAAACGACTGAAGCACACAAAACAACAGCAACCAAAATGCATAAGCCTCTCTTTACAGAAAGATGCAAAATATACCCAAATAACATAAAGAAAAGCAAAAAGCTGCATGTTTGCACTCGTATGGTCAAATATGGGCTATATGTACGTGCAAGTATATTGACAACTGTGTTAGTAAGTGTTAGTGAGGTTAAAGAATAGAGATGGCGCCACCAAATCCATGGACCAATCTGTTCTGGTGATGAAGTGTTCAAAGGAGGCAAACGCCTACAAAATGGACTTTAGGCAACGGGACCTGATATCCATTTTGCCATGGCTGGCAAGTTCCAAAGATGAATGGAGTAGAGCCTGACTTAAACTAAAATCTAGAAAAAAAGAGGATGATAAAAGTATGTTCCATAAAGATTATTTGGTCACCCTTGTAAGGTTCAGAATGGTGCTTTTAGATAATAATGCATTCAATGCATTTTGTGAAACAGGAATGACCTTCTCATTGGACATATTCTACCATCCTCTGTTCTAGAGTAGAATTTGGAAACCAGGAGAATAAGGTACCTGCTAGGTGGATTGTTGACAGAGGGTCCAGGCTGTGAGACACTACATTTGCCCCGTGGCTGTTTGCAATGAACAGGGGGTAAAGAAAGAAGAATGTTCAGTCCAGGCAAAAAAAGACAAGCTACCGATGAAAGAAAAATCAACAAAATGAAAAGTGCAGCAAAAGAAAATAAAATCACATGAGGTGACCAATACCCAGGAAGGAAAGGGAAACTGGCTTTCGATTTTGTTTTCTGTAATCTTTGTCAATAAACATGCAGTATATAATATTCTATTAAAAAAATTAAATAACTGTTTTATCCAGAAAGTATTTTATTAAAAAAAATAATTGTATTTATCTATAATTGCATATATTATTACTAGTTAAGCCAATCTATAGTTCATGCAACTGATCATTATGATTATGTATCATCATATCTATATCATTCAGTTGTGTTTAAACTTTCGAAAAGCCAGTATTCCCATACATTATACCACTAGGATCTATAGGAGACTAGTGAATGTGGAAAAGTCAAAATGGAGGTCAAATAGTTTATAAGGATAGAACTGATAGATGTTATTCAAAGTGCAAATAAAAATCACAATTCCAAAACCACAGAAAACTGATTAAAATGTAATTAAACAGAATGATAATGGATAGGCCAACGTAACCCCAGCTTCATTTAAAAGTACCATTTACCGATTTGTATGTGCAGGAGTGAAGTGTCAGGAAATTAGAAACAAGAATATTACCGTGTGACCTGCTAATGTAAATGTGGTTGTGTTTCTGGGGCCACTTAGTAGAATTGTAAAACAAGCTCTGCCTGTCTGTCACATCTTTCTAAATGCTTTTAGTTTAAACCACGTGTGCTTTACCGTTCTCTGCCTGCTGGGAGTGCTCCTGCCAGACACAGGACTGAGGGATCCAGAGGTGTCTAACTCATCTGCAGAAGACCATGATGATAATTCCTGTGTGTAAGTACAAAATACGTGCAAATGAGAGGTACATTTTCTGCAATTAAGTGCAACAAACCCTGCGCCTTTAAACTATGGCATGTGTCATATGGTAAACCTATAAATATATATGCTTTTATACAAAAAAAAAGGGATAACTGGTAGAATAACTAAATAGGAGAAAATTCAAAATTAATTTTAATTTAATACATAAAAATTCACATTCAACTGTAAAAATGTTAATAATGTAAGCAAACCTATCATGCTAAAACAAATAAAGATATACAAACCTAAAACAATAAAGATAAATGTAATGGACTGTTTATTTGTTTCTCTGCTGCAACATATCTCTATAACAGATCAGTTATGTTGCTTTGCTGCTGTGTTACATTCTACTGTATTTTGGAAATTACCACAAGTCTTTATATGGCTTGCAGACTGCCAGGTTCATGTCCTAATAGATTCACTGTTATACAGACAGGGAAAAAAAGAAACCTTATGAGAAAAAGGTAATTTCCCTTCACATGGTGTAGTCCATTACCATCATATTTTTACAGTGTATCTAAGATTTTTGCTCAGAATGATCAGATACATTCAACTCTGGTTACGAAAATACGCTATGAGTATGTAGCTTTAGAAACAACCAAGAATACCGGCAAAACTATCTTTAAAGTTTAAAATAAAATTGTATTTATTTGAATTTTCTTAACTTGAAGATTGTCTTTACTATGCCAGTGCATTGTTTTTTTTGTACATATGTTTCAATAGATTGACTCCATCCTTTACTGGAGTAATAAGGCTAGAGGTCAAGTTAAAAAAATGTTATGCTGTCTTACTAGATTGTAGAGACCTAACATCCTTTTTTCAGGAGTACTGCAAGTGATTTAAAAATTGTGGTTCAATTTTTTTTATTCGGTTTTACTTACACAGCAAAACTTACCAATTGATTGCTTGAAATGTCTAAAAGTTTCTCTATCTCTTTGATGTGACGAGTGACTTCCTTCAAGAGCACTTTGAGCCTGTTCCCAATGACATGTACTTTTTCTTTGGCTTCAAGGCAATCCTTGCCCTCTGCATTGACCAGCAAATGGCAGGACATGTCTTGCAGTAATGCCACCTTCAGCTGAGACTCAAGTAGTTCACGCTTGATTTGCTGTTACACAAAGTTAAGGTCAGCCTTGTTTGAACTAAATGTCTAAAACTTTTTAGTACTGCAATCACATTATATTCCAGTTATTCAAATATTTGCAAATAGTATAAAGATTGTGCTATAACTTTTGCTTGCTATAGCTGCCAGAATCCTAAGGAAATGGCTTTGGTGATGCACCCTGCACCTTTCCTTAGGTTAATGTTCCAGTGCTGGGAGACTGCAACTTCATAGTATTTTTACATTTGCTGCAATCAAAAGCTGGCCTGCCTCCTGCATTACCCTGTTGATTAGTAAGGCTACCAATCATATTTATGGAGCAATAAAACAGTGGATAAGGGATAGACCACAATGGACTTTAAGCAATGGGACCTTATATCAATTTTGACATGGCTGGCAAATTCCAAAGATGAATGGAGTAGAGCCTGACTTAAACTGCAATCTAAAAAAAGAGGATGATAAAAGTATGTTCCATAAAGATGAATTGATCACCCTTGTAAGGTTCAGAATGGTGCTTTTAGATAATAATGAGAATTCAATGCAGTAGGGGATTAGGCAACACTTCCTATCTGTAAGTGTTCAGGATACCAATTTACAGTGGACCTGACTGACAGGACAAAGTAAAAGGCTCCCATTAGTTGTGGCCCATCTAAAACATTTACTTATTTTTAGTTTTCTCTCTAGTTCTTTTTGGCCACCAGAAGCAAAGAAGAATATCTAAACCTTCCAGGCAGGGAAAGTATGTGACTTCATGTGACATCATGTCAATGTTATGTCAATGCACCTGGTTGTTGGAGCCTGGTTGTTGAGACACCCTGCAGTGTTACATGGGGATGATCAAACTAAACCCTCAGCCCTCTGTAATCTCAAAGTGGTGACCTGAAGCTTACACAGTGAGCTATTACTCTTAGCTTCTGGTGGTCATGGAGCAGCAGAGAGGCCAACAAATATTATAATAGGTTGCTGGTGGGGCTGCAATTAAATATGTAGCTTTTCATTGGCAAACCACAGGTTACCTATAAATAAATAGCATCATCTACTGATATAAAGCACAGCACAACTAAGGCTTACATACCTGACATTTTTGATATTCTTTTGATATTTCCTTTTTTTAATTCAACTTCAACATGGCCAAAGAATTGTTCAATTACACATTACTAGAAGTCTACCATATGCATTATGTAGTTAATTAATATTACAGAGGCAATATTGTTTCTGTAAATGTAAGAACATACAGACACAACTAATATCCCTTTAATTGTTACTATGGAAAGAAAAAAGAAGTACCGTTAACAGCTTGAGATGGTCGTGAAGAGTGTCACTATCTAGACTGGGATTGATAGGAAGTAGTTCACCTCTTCTTCGGTCAATGTTTTCTAGCCATAAAAGCAACCCATGACTCATTTCATGGAAGTCCTATCAATAACATAGACATATAAAATATAAATATTGCAAGTGTGGCATTTACACATTAATGATTTACATACTTTGGCCTTAATATGACCTTGATAATATAATACATTTACTTTTAAAATGGTCTGTGTATTGAAAAGCCACAAGAGCCCCACTCCCTTGGTGTTGCAAGCATTTGACCTCTATATGATGGGCCTGATTTATGAAAACTCTCCAAGTATGAAGAAGATACAATTTCATCAGTGAACCTGGGTGATTCAGCAAACCTGGAATGGATATGGTCTAGGATTGAAATAATTTGCTGACAAATAGCAAATTAGTTTTAAACAAATTTATTCCAAGTTTGACAGATCATCCAGGTGATAAATATAATTATATACAGCAAATCCTAATCCTACTAACCAGGATCCTGTAAAATGAATAATCAGCACTTTGGACAGCTCATAATATATTGTAAAGTGTTTTAATGTATTAAAACAGTGGACTAGGACATTCCTTTGGCCAAACTACAGCCAAGCAAAAAGAATGATTCATGTTATTATTATTATTATTATTATTATTATTATTATTAATAATAATATTAACAACAACACTAGATAGAATGTACCATTACACAAGCTGAGCATGACTGTTTTTCTTTCAGACTGAGCTTTTAATTGTTAGTCTACAAAACACTAATTTTTAAACATTATATTGTAAAGAATTGAACCATGTCACAGGTACTTAAATCCCCTAGGAACTCTATTGGTAAAAATCCCTCATAGGCAAGCTCAGATGCAGATGAGTTTTTTTTTAAATGAGTTACTATTAAATCCTAATCAGCACTGAATAACTCCTTACCTGCACTATTATTTTTGTGATTTTTTCCCCATTTTTTATTAACATTTATACTTACATTGTTTTAATGTTGATTTCCAAAAATGAACATACTTAAAAAAGAAAACCTTTTGCATTTGCAAATAACCAAAAGCCAAATTTTATATCAAAACAACATTTTAGAGCCATTTTGATTGAGTCAAATTAAAAAAATACATGTATGTATGTATGTATGTATACATGTTTAAAGTAAAACTTCCTTTTTTCCTAGAAAGAAACACTGGCCAAAATAGAAAAAACATTTGAAAATTATTTTTGTCTACAGATTACACATGAAATATATTATTTACAAGACAAAGATATGTCTCCAAAAAGAAAACTTAGTTCCCCATAGTATCAGTTTGTTTTCCAATATTCATGTATTGTCAAACTGTGCCATATGGACATTGCATAAATAAACCTAAAAGATGCATCTCCGCATTTGTGAATTTTTTATTTAAACTATTATCATTTTTGTGTCTAGATTTTGCAGGAAGCACTAAGAAGACCTGCCTAACACAAAAAAACACAGCACTTGACGAGTTTGTAAATAATGGAGTCTTACAAACCTGGCACTGCATTAAAGCATCCTGTAGTGAACAGCGCCAGTCTTCTAATGTGCTGCCCACACGGTCCCATCTCAGGTTCATTTGGCTCAGGCGCTCTTGAAGCTCCTTGCTCTCTTGAGTATCTGCCTGAGTGAACTCGGAGCTGCAGAGATTGATGGACAGCACAATAGCTTTCCGACTATCTACAGCCTTCTGAAGTTCCTGGAATAAGCAAGTGGAAGAAGAAAAAGATATTTGTTATTTATCAGTTGTACATATGCCTAATTCTAAAAGTGCATGGAAAAAAACGATATCAGTGTAGTGCCATTTTTGATTCCAAATTATAACATATAGATATAAAGTGGGCCAAATGCTGCCTCTGATCTCTTTTTGTAACAAATTTCTTTTGATTTTCACACCAATATCAGGACACTTTTTGATAAAATAGGATTGAATTATTTGTTATTTTCTTTTGATATTAAAGAACTGCTGCATCTTTCTGACTTTTAACAGGATTATTTTTTTACTGTGATTGAGCAGGAAGTATAAACAATGGATTAATATTTCTGTATTAGCTGTTTTAGAACAGCACTATTCTTAGATTGGAACCAAACTTGATAAAGAATAATTTGTAGCAGGCAGGTTGTTTCTTAAAGAAGGGAAAAGTGATGCCCCTTCTACACTGAAATAAACTTAACTGTTTGATCATCATTTTTTTGGAATGATGGAATGATGGGCATTCTGGAATACCCAGCAGTATACAATGAGCTACAATGAATAAAGAACTACGAACAGGCAGGTAAACATATTTTATTGCAGAAGGGACGTTACCTTCTGATACAGTATGGAAATGGCATGAAGCGAATAAATATCCTCCAAACAGGGGCACATAAAACTTTAACAGAGCTTTTCAATGTCTGCTCTTTTAGGCTGGGTCTACATAGACAATTTTAAAAATGCATGTAAATGTTCCTACTGCGTTTGTATGCATTTTTGTGAGAACTTTTATTAGCATTTTAAAGCTTGCATTTAAAAAGCTGGAAAACACCTATGCCGCGTTTTCCCGCGTTTTTACCGCCTTAATGTTTCAAGTGACACGGGAAAACGTCCCCATTGAAATCAATGGAAATGTTTACCCAAATTTACCCTGCGTTTTTTGGCGTTTTCCAGCAATAAACATTTTTAAACGTTGCAAGCAGCATTATAGATAACGCTCAGAAACTTGCCTCAACAAAAACGTCCTGGTGTAGATTAGCCTATTGGAAATGCATGGGGATTTCAAACATGGGCTTTTAAAGCCTCGGGTTAAAACCTGGGGAAAATGTCCGTGTTGACTAAGTTCTTAAATAAAAAAGTCTGAGGTTGGGATTTATTAGGTTTACATTTTTTAGCAAGTTGGATGACATGCAATAAATGTAAAACTTGCTGAATATATTGTAGACAATATATGTAGAAGGTAATTAACATTTTGTATATTTTTTGGTATTGTTTTTGCTCTGGCTTGAATATTTTGATATACTGGTGAAAATACTTACTTTTAGCTTTTTGATTCTTTGCTCTATAGTTTGGATATCTGTGCTGATATCAAGCTGGCGAAGTTGTTCAAGCTCCTCCTCTGTTTCTCCCAACCAATCCATGACATTGTTAAGATCTGACATAAACTGCTGCCACTGCTGGAGCTTTTGCTTCATCCGGAGTTCCTTGTTTAAGGCTTGCGCGTGTATTAATTCCCATCGCTCGATAACACCTGGGACAGAAATTATATCAAGACAACAATGAAGTTAAACTTGAGTTCCTATTATTTAGCTATAAACAATTAAAAAGTCTTACCATCTAAAACTGGTATTTTGGTAATAGACTTAGCAAAATGCCTGCTGCATTTCAGGGATATTGGTGATTTCAGAACACAAACTCCTTAAGTACTTACTAAAGTAGCTGACTATTCATTTAGGGCCTTGTTCACATGGCTTTTAGTCTGTGTGTGAGCTGTGTGAAATGGTGGCAAGCTTTTGCAATGCATTTTCAAATATTTCAACAAAATTAAAGGAGCTCTGTTTGAGAATTTATAGCCCACATACACCTAACATTGAAGGTCTTGCAATAATGTTAATTAATAAAAATTATATTAACCTTTGGAAGTGCATTTTATAAATTCAAAAACATATTGTATTACCTTTCAAGCCTTTTAGTTTTTGGACCAGATGTGGCCCATAAGACAGACATTCTGTCAAATTCTTTGCTTCTATACACTGTAATCACTTCAATCAAGCAACCTGATTGCTTTTAGAATTTGTTTTGTTTAATTTTGGGTTTATTTGGCATTAAAGAAAACTTACATAGTTAGAAATTGGTGCACAAATTTTGTTAGGAGAACTGACAGGTTTTTAACATGTGCTAAGCGTACTTTAAACACAACATATATACAAGCTAAAGGCTCAGTGAACGAGGCTACATGAGACATGCACTCAAACCGACACTTATTTTCTGTAATTAAAAATACAAGATTGAGCTCCTATGTGCATTTTACTGTTGCACATTTTAGTTTTTAAAGTTTTTATAAAAAGAGACAAATTAGGACACTGCAGAAAGTTTAACTAGTGTAACGTCAGCCTAAATAGAAAGCAAGCTGTCAAAATAGCTTAAAAAGTGAATACACCATATGTTTCTAAACATAAGGATTACCCCAAGAGTTCACCAGCCTGTCAGTGGCCTGCTATTCATACAGTGAGGTGACCCCCAAAAAATGTAACCTTCCAAAGCACTATCTTCATAAGAAGAAAAGGTGTTAAAAGAAAAATACATTTATTCTAGAAGTACTGAACACAGGCTCTGCACATTCTGTTGACAACAATTACATTTTTAGTAGATAATGAAAAGATTTAAAATCTTAATCAAGTAAATTTTTACACATAAGACAAGAGAATGTCATGTGCATGTGCAGGGAAGATAAGCATTATCCTGTTGAACCTTTTCCTAATAAAGAACAGGTATTGCCAGATGTCAGGATGTCATGAAATATCATTTTCACTGGATGAATGGTAGATTGATATGCACTAATTTTGCTTTAAACATAACATGAATGTTGTTTTAAGTATAGTGGGTGAGTTTAGGGTGAATATCAAGTGAAATGGACTTAACAATGCCTATAGACCACTACGTTTTATATATGTGACTACTTAATTGGCTCTTCGCACACAGACAGACAAACATACTGATAAAATAATAACAATAATAAACTTTAACTGATTATTCATAACTGTTACTCACCAGCAGATTGTGTCTCTGTGCTGTTTAGGTTTATAAAACCTGAGAGTTTCTCTTCTTCTTCTTTCAGTTTCCCACTAACTCTTCTCACGGTGTCTATGCTACCCCGACATTCTCCAAGAAGCTTCATCTGATGAAGAACAACATATTTAGGATGGTTTTTAAAAAGGTTGTCCAGAAAGCTCATATATTGTCTAGATTGCACTTCAAAGCGAACTTCAAGGAAAAAGGTTGCACTTAGATAGGACAAAAGTTGAGTGGGCATCCATAATGGCCAGTCATAAAACTTGATTTATTTAATAATCCCTTGGAAAATTGCTTCAATTTTGTTAACATTTTAAAGTTCCAGTTTGTTTAAATCAACACAATATTAAAAAAAATTGCCATTATTGCTCGAAAAATATCGATAGAATAATACCTGGGTGCAGTAGCATTGTTGGCATGGTTGGCTACAAGGATTTGTTCCACTATATTATGATATTTTAATAATGCTCATGAACAATTAGGGCTCTGTTTAAAAAACAGGGAATCTGACATTTTCTCAAACATTAATTGCTGCCATTGAAACACGTGAACCTGGAAGACAGGTAATATTTGGGACAATAGGCCTGATTCATTAAAGCTTTCCAAGGCTGGAGAAGATAAACTTTTATCAGTGAACCTGGGTGATCCAGAAAACATGGAATGGGTTTAAAAATTTGCTATTTGTTAGCAATAGTTTTCAATCCTAGACCAGATCCATTTTGTTTGCTGGATCACCCAGTTTCACTGATGTGTCCTCTCCAACCTTGGAGAGCTTTAATAAATCAGGCCCAAAGTCAGATTCCCTGTTTTATAAATAGACCCCCTAATATGCTTTGGAACACATTAAATCTAAATCCAAATCCATAGCCAAAATTCAAGCTGTTGACAGGGTCACTTTAAAAATGTTGATTTTGCATCAGAATGTTTTCTTACTTGAATGACATGAATGTTATTAATGATGTACACACATAGTCCTGACATTTCTTAGGCACTCATGTAGAATAAACACTTTGATTCCCCTTTGTCAGTACTTACATATCCCATGTAACTTGAGTCTAGTTCAGGTCCAGTGGGTGTTCTGCTGCGAATGACATTCTCTGTCTGCTGTAGATGGAAGCGGCTGGTATCCAGTGCTTTGTCTAGCTGACGAATCTGTGATTCTAACAAAGTAGACTCTCCTGATACAGAATAAAAAGTACCATTAAATCAAAGCTTTGAGTTCCAAAGATTAGTACATTGGGACAGCATTTCTAATAACTAGTGTAGTGAGCATGCAAACATTAGAAGTATTATTAACTGTTGGGTGTGTCAGTAGGTGACTTAGAAGATAAATAAAAGTAATTAATTAGAAAGTTTAAAGAATAAAACACTGGAACTTTAACCCCACCCTAATGTGTATCTCTAAAACCTTATGATTCATTTTGAATGTATACATTTTTCAAATCAACTAGTCACATATAATGGTAAACGCAAAACCCGGCCTATCATTTTTTTTTTTAAAACATTGTGATAGTTCATTTGCCGTCTAAAAAAATCTCTTCCTGATTTATATGTATTTATTGATGATTCACATATTTCCTTTTTAAATTTTCCTTTTTAAATTTTCTATGTCTATGACATACATATAATTTTAAAAGAATTTGGTTCGATATTTTTACCAATGTCTTTATCCTGTGTTTTGTATGCAGTAATTTATGTTTGATAATAGTTATTGTTCTTATTCAATCAAATTTTCATCTTATTTAATAAAGAATTCTTAGTATTTTAATGAGTCACATCTGACTCATTCTTTGCAGATGTTGTGTTTACAACTAAGATTCAGACCTTTAAAGTATTATAAAAGTGCATCTAAACCCAAGAACAAAACTTTAATTTTGAACAGCTCACAGTGTGGTGGTCCTAGTAGTTAGGCTGACCACTGCCAAAACATTCACTTTTCACCCTACCAGAATCTCTTGCCAGGATGTTATCGCTGAACATTTGGGTTGGTTACATAGCAAAGAACTGTGTATGTGATACGTGTGTATGTATCACTTAAAAAATTGTATTTCCATCACCATCTTAGATCTATAGTTGGCTTTGTCAAGTCAGTTCATATGTATTAATTTCAATCAAATACATGTATTTTAGTGTAAGTGTGTGTTTAAGTGAAAATGCATTATAATACATATAATGTACACCAATCTTAAACATTCCCAAGGAATGCACTGCTTTTTCAGCAAAATTTTTATAGTGGATAATTTAATAGGCTAAGAAGCTACATCTGATTAACAACGTGTTAGCAGAGATTTAGTGTTAAATATACATGTTAATATTTACTGTTATACATGCAGGATGGGAAGTCGTGTAACAGAGGAGCTAGGTTAGAAATTGTAAAGGGGCTTTAAAGCTGTGACATGGTGTTCAGACTAGCTGTGAAGTTATACAAAGACTTTTTTTATCTTGGCACTCAGCCTACCAGTGGACTGCCTCAGAATATTTTCAGTAAGTTTAATATAGGCTTCAGGGCTTTCAGGAATTTCTACATCTGTAAAGACAAATGACAGGCTGTGTTTGTTAAAAGCGTCCAGGTTTATTTGATCCTTTGGATAATTGTGACTGACACTGTCCATAGATTATGAGGCTTTTGCACAGCCCATCATAATCAAAGAAGATTTACACTGTATATGTTTATATATGTTTATAACAAGAGCCACCATAATAAGAACAACATACAAGTAAAAGCAGCTTCTTATTTCTTCCCCTACCTACTCGAATATTTCTGTACACAGAGATTTAAGAGCAAAAGAATGGTGATACTCTTTCTCTAGTGTGTAGATCAACTGGTCACCCAGCCCTATTACAGGAATCACAGTACTATCAATTAACCAAGCAATCAATCAAAAAAACATGCAAACTTGTTTAACAAAATATTAGTAAACGTAAAATAATTTACAAACATTTCTTACCATCATAAAACTAAGTAACTAAGTTACAGACAATATACTGATATACTGATAGGGACAAGTTTAGATATCCTAATTTTCAAGGGATGACAACATATGGATGGATTTATAAACTTGCTCTATTGGTCCAGTGTTTATTACACATAATTGTCTATATTGTCTAATTGTCTACTTCCCATTGGTGTTTCATTGCAAGATGCATCCTCAATGACCTATACGTCACAGGAGGTGGTAGGCCAGTGCTAGGCTTTCTTCAAGTGTTAAGATTTTGCCTGGTGGGAATACAGCACTATCCCTAACCTTTATGTAAGCCAACTAAAATATTTTAGGAATACCATTTCCTAAAAACAAAGCATTGTAATCTCCAAACACAATCCTAACAATTAATCTATACAAATACAAATGGTGATAATGCACAAAATTTTAAAAATGCAAATAGGTGTAACAAAAACAAAAAAGCACTCCCTGTATTATTATTAGATCCACTGTATAATAAATGCAACACAACATATAAATGCATAAGATTCATAGGGCGTCTGCATCATAAAAAAACTCCAAATATAAAAAAGCAATTCTCTTTATATATATTTTTATAAAATAATATTCAGCAAAC
Source organism: Pyxicephalus adspersus (assembly GCF_032062135.1). Taxonomy (NCBI): domain Eukaryota; kingdom Metazoa; phylum Chordata; class Amphibia; order Anura; family Pyxicephalidae; genus Pyxicephalus; species Pyxicephalus adspersus. The sequence continues at coordinate 111,118,273 of NC_092861.1, forward strand.
AAGATTCATCCAACACATAATTCCTTTATACCTAATTTGAATGAACTAACCCCTTTTATTGAGCCCTATTAAGAAAGTAAGCAGGTCTAAAAGCACTTTGTTACTTACAGGGGATCATCTAATGACGCATATTTCCTTCTTAACCTCAATATTTATCCAATATCAAGATCAACGGAAAAGCAAAAAGAAAAGTGTAATACTCAAACGTAAAATACAATAGCAGCACTCGCAAGATTTCAGTGCTCAGCCTAACAATAGGAAACTTACTCTCCGCAGAGTCCTAAACCACCAGCCAGAGCAGTGTGCGGCAATACTTTGCACAAGCTCCATGGCTGTTCACAGCCAGTTAGACCAGTACAGTATAAACTGTTTTATGGAATAAACTTGCAGGGTAAACTCCTATAAATGTAAGCCTTATATCAAGGTGCCTTAACTCCCAAAAAAACAGACTGTTCGGACCATTTAAATGCTTTCTGAAGTGCTACTAATTATTATTTTTTAGGAGTAAACATGTTAAAGATCAAATATATTACCAGTTAAACCAGTGGCTCCTTGAAGGAAATAACTTTTGTCATCTTCATCATCTGAGTGCAATGCTTGGGAGACTGCTGTTTCTAAATCCCGGCTGAGGTCATAGTCATGATCCCACTCCAATGGTATGGAATCCACACTAGCTGGTGTATCCCGCCCTGATCTTTCACTCCTCATTGGAACAATTAGGGACAGTGAGTGATTTGATGAGGGCAGAGGTGACAGAATTCCACTTGAATGCTTTGTGTGCCACTGCAAATCAGACAGGTCCATTGCCTCATCTGCATCCACCTCTCTGTCAGAGAAGTCATGTTCATCATCTGTCAACTAGAAATAATCAGCGGAGAGAACAGAAAGGGTCAGTGTAAAATTCTATTTTAGGAAACTAACATGCAGTTTTCACTCTGACAAAAATAATAAATAAAAAGATGTTTTTTTGTGGTATTTTACAGTAGTTAATGCATTTTATTTTTTTTTTCCTTTTAGTTTTATGTACTTCTAAATAACTTCTAAGGGGTTAAGGCATTTTACAAAGTAAAATTTTCAATTTACCAATAGCTACACATTTTGTGCTAATTTTTTTTCTCCCTTTTAATGTATAAGCCTCAAACATTACACTAGGCCTCAAACAGAACACTAAATGCTCTTTATTTTCCTATACAATTTGCAACCTAAAAGTGAAAAGTCTAAAGATACATATTTTCAAATTGAAAAGATTAAGCTTGTTCACCCACATCATAAATGGTTGTGAAGGATTTAAATCAAAGGTGTTAAACTCCAGCCCCTAAAGGTCACATAGAGGCCAAAAGTTGGTATAAACAGTACTAATGAGTTATTTTCTTTTGTAAACCAATTTTTTTACATTTTTGTATTGCTGTCTGTTACAGAAACACTGAAAAAGAAAATGTGTGCTAATCCTGGCTGTCAAGCACCTGAACTAAAGAGGACCAGAAGAGTGGACCAAAAGATCAGGAGGTCCTCTGAGACAGAGTTGAAGAAAGACTACTTGGACGTCAAGAAGGTTATGCTAGATAAACAGCAAATATAAATATTTTAACTCTAAAAAGGCTTCATAGAGGTTTTGTAAGTCCAAAGGGTTAACAATAAACCGCTAGTGGAAAAATATAACATAGGTACAAGCACACATCTGGGCACTTCCAGAACCCTTTAAAATGCTAAAGTAAATATTGCACTTCTGAAACATAGAGGCTTATTTTTATTATATATTGTCAAAGAAGAACTTTACTTAAATGGAAGTATGGTAAATATGTTGCTTACAATGATTCCTGTCTTTTTCTGGATGAAAAATATATATATAAGTAATTATTAAATTTTTTAGTATAAACAGTTAAAAACCGTCAACATCCACTGCTGATAAACGAATTATTGTAGCCAAAAAAGCCATACATACCGGAAGGCGGATGAGCTTTTTGTGATATCGTTCTACACGACCAAAGACCTCTATGCAATACCTCCGCAGTTCATCCAGTTCTTCTTCAATTACAGCAGCATCAAGAGGTTCACTCTTTTCCAAGAGTTGTTCTCCCTGAGTAATGATTTGATCAATCTTGCAGTTGTTTAGGGCTATCTCTTGCTGAAAGGCCTTAGGGAAAAAATACTTCGGTCATATGAGCTTTTAATAAAAAAATAAAATGAAAGTAATTGTTTCTATCACAGAAGTTATAGCTTAACTCTGAGTTTCATACCCCCATTTTGTACCCTGCTCAGTTTTAAAAAAAAACAAAAAAACACAACATAAAAAAAAAATTCTGATGTCTTCAGTTCAATTGGGTGACATCACAGGATCTTTTTGCCATCTTTTTCCTCTGGCAGTTACTATCCTACAAACTGCAAAGACAGACACCAACTTTATGGTACCATTTTCCTAGCTATGGCCCGGGAATCCAGGGATTGGAGGAGCCTTGAAGCATTAGCCTCACAGAGAATGGGTTGAACTACTCTGGGAATTATTCAACCCAGAAGTCAAGCATGATTGGTTCGATGACTGGGTAAACCTGCAGGGTACAGTGCCAGAGATTAGGTAGACTATGTTAGCTGCCGTTCTATACCGAATGGAACGGCAGAAAGACATTAATAGGGAAAGTACAGCTTTGCTTTATATGCCTTGGAATATCAAGTATACTTATCATAATTTTCATATTTAGGTCAGTTCATATCCTGTCCTTTAAGCTGGTAATTACTGTATACATAGGTTTCTAATTAACCAGAATTTCCATCCTGTTGTTCACAAAGGAAAATGAAAATAAGGAAAATGGCTCACCTTAAGTTGTTTGATTTTTGCTTGAACATCACACTCTGAGAAATGTTCAATGTTTGTTAACTGAAGGTCCATTTCTGTGAGCCAAACTAAGATGCTGTCCCGTGCAGTCTCAAATTCTTCTCGCTGGCCAATAAAATGCTGAAGATAATAAAAAAATCAGTTAGCTTTGAATATGTGTCAATGCAATGCATACAAAAAAATTTGATTTATCAAACATTGGGGTTTATTTATTAAAAATGGTTTGGGCTCTTCACCTAACAAAGTGAACTAATAACCTAAAGAAACTCAAAAATAAATATAAAGCCACTGACAGTTATAAAGTGCAGGCATGTAGTGGTGTATATACAGTATATACCTGCTAGAGCTTCTTATTATATCTGCTTGTAGATAGTGTGTACAGACTGCATTGTTTCCCCCCTTCTCAAACACACACTTCACTGACCAACAGGAAAATGCAAAAAGAAAGGATGGATTCAGGCAAAGCATGGAGAAATGGAAACACCTTAGGCTGCCTGTGCTTTATAACTTTTTTTAATAGTGATATTGTTTTAGATTGAATTACCCCAAAAAGAGCATCTTATAAAACAAACCTTCAGCCGCCTGAGAATAGATGTGACTCTCTTCTGAAGGTTGTCCCATCGTTGGTTGCCTTCATGAACCATTTGCTTTAGTTTGCATGCTGAATCAGTGCGGTTCTCTCGAGCCAGACGACGATACTGTTTGTTAATGAGTTCTAGCTGTGTAAGGCTCTCATGAACTTGTCTTTGAAAAGCCTAAAATATGAAGAAATATAAAATAAATCTTAGGCAATCAGCATTATTTAGAGTTCAGCAATAGTAGCTTCCATGATCTCCCAGTGCTAGGTCCACTTTAGCATTAACAAAAAAGAAGGAATAAGTGGGGGACAACCTTAGTACTGCTTGGCACAGGAAAAAAAAGCATTAAATCTAGATGAAAGTCAAGGAAATAATATTGACTGCAGATAACATCTTGTTCTATGGGATACTAAGGAGCTAGCCAAAGCAAATGTATTCTCTTCTGTGTAATAAAATAAACATTGTATCTATTAATAAATGCACTTTTGAACTAAAACATTGAATTGGTATATAAAATCTATTATAAAATCTAGGGCACACAATGTCTTTTATATGAAAGGATGAAAGTTAATGAAATTAGGATTGTAGTTGCGGTTTGAAGTCTGCAATGTGTCCACTTACAAGCTATTGCATCACCAATAGTGTAAAACCATGTTTTATTATCTATAATAACACTTATAAGCACACAAACTACATTTATTGTTATTTTATGTGAACAAAAACTTTCACTCTTCATCTCAGCTGTTATTGCAGCATGGGGAAAGTATGAGGGTCTAACAGGTGCATATATAGTGGACAGCTGGAAAAGTTACTGACAGCTGTGATTTAGAAATGTGCTGCTTATTCAATGTGACTCCTATCACACAGAACGATAGTCATTAGAAAGGCGAACACACGTGCGTGTTTTACTTTCTTACAGACTTTTTAAAGTGTATTCTGCTGTGTCTGGTTTAGTTCTATATGACAGTTAAAGCTTATCCAAAACATGCATATTTCACACATTTTCCATGTCAGAATTATTCTTCTATGGTGCATCTAACCATTCTGTATTTCTCAAGCTATAGTTAAAACAGAAGACTCCCTAGTGCTGTGCACAATCTGATTTATATAGCATAGGCCAAATATAGTATATATGAGATTTTCTATCTTTTACTTTAACAACAATAGTTAACTCATTGTTTAATGCTTTAAAATATTTTTTCTAAGTATTCTTTTTATCTATTGGCTGAAATTATAGTCAAAAGAAAATAAACATGTAAATCAGTAACATAACATATTCAATTTAAAACATTTTTTAAAATTAAATGTATGAGTTATATGGGCAGACTGACACTGCAAGGTGCAGCAATAAGACATGTAAAGCTTGAAAACTTTGTTTTACGAATATGTGCACCCCCAGCCGTCCCTTTGCAGCTACTGTCAATTGCACAGGTTGACAACCAGAGGTTGTTTTGTCATGCACTTGAGTGCAGTTGAGGTGGTTATTCATCCTGAGGAAAAGCAACTGTGCAACCGGAAGCTCCCTGTAGATTGAAGGAGCCACAATACAATCTACCACAAGTCCTAGCACAAATTGTTTACCAGCTGCCCTCATTCAGTTGAATGGGAGCAGTTGAGAGGAGGATTTTGTCTGCAGTAGAATGCTGATGTAAGTCTGAAATGGCTTAGACGTATGCTGGTAGAAACTTTAGAGTCCTCACTGCCATCTGGCCTGTGCTGGCAGATACAGCTTAGTTAGAGTATGGTATAGTATCAAAATAATAGGTGGGCGTTTCATCAAAGTGACATATTCATGCACCTTTATGTTTGTTTGTAATAGAAATTTTTCTGAAAATTAGGAAATGTACCCCCCCCCCAACTAATGTCCTTTCACATTATTTGTAATTTTCTAATAACTGCATTTAAAATCAAATACTAGCATCATCTTGTATTAAAGTGAACTAAGTTTTCAAATAACCTCAAATTTCTTCAGCTCCTCCTTTGTCACTGTATAAAGCACACCAGAAGAACTGGGGAAGGCAGCTGTCCTTTCTGAAATTTTCAACCAATCTTCAAAGCGAGAAAAGTCCTCCAGGAATTTCTGCCAAAGTCGCCATGTCTCTTCAATCCTAGAAGTAAACGTAGAAGTCTTTTATTACAACTACATATTGCTTAATGTGTACTAGAGGCCAATACCTGGTCATTGCCCAGTGATAGCTGGTCTCTTCTACTGAATGATTTACAAGTAACAGCTGAGGCATTATAAAAAAAAAAACAGTGGCGGCTAGCCAGGTCATGACATTTACACTTGATCAATGTGCAACTGCTTCTGCTGGATCAAACCAGTTGCTTTCTAGTTGAACCTCTAGTCAGAACTGAACAAAGGAACACTGTAAACATGTTCGAGCTGGAAGAACATACTGAATGAATAAGACAGGTATGTGTGTACTCAAACTGGGACATAGTGTAGTAATGAAAAATGCAGACTTACGTTTGAAATACGTGTATTAAATTGCAGCAACACATCTGAAAGGTACACTAAATTAAATCACCTGTTTGCTTGATAAAAATACAAAAGACCAAAAAAAAGAATCCAAGTGTCAGTTTGGCCATTCTAACAAATTAGTGCTTTTGAACACACATTGCAGAGGTGCCTTGATGTGACACTACGGGGGTGGTTTAGCTCTCTATGGCTGGAGAGGACACACTTTCATCAGTGAATCTAGGTGATCCAGCAAACCTGGACTGGATACCTTAAAAGTAAATTGCTATTTGTCAGCAAATATTTTCGTTCTTGGACCAGATCCATTTTCAGGTTTGCAGGATCACCCAGGTTCACTGATGAAAGTGTATCCTCTTCAGCTTTGGAGAGCTTAAATAAATCAGACCCTATGACTTTAGATATATTTGTAAATATAATACAAAATATTTTAAATTAATATTTAAAATTAGGTTTTTTGAATTAGCGTGGCTTCACATTTACATTTACCAATGTTTTCAAAAAAACAAAAAAAAAAAAACTATTTTAAATGTTAGTGTTGTGAATTAACACACATTTTATAATATCAGTGTTGCATTTAGGCAGGCTAGACAAAATTCAAACATGAACATTCTGGTGCCGTACTGTACAGTGTGCTATGCTGAAATACTCATGTTGAGCTGTGAGCAGATTTTTAGGGTACACAACACTGTTGCAAAACCAGAATAAACTAAATTTGGGCACATTTGCTCATGACCACTTCCTGTAAAAAAGGCTACTGCTCTCCTTGTGCAGGGTGAGTGGTCTAATATACAACCTTTTGTAGCTCTCTGCAGGCAATGGGTTGAGTTGCTGGGATTTACCTGTGTAGCCAGTGATGTCAGGGCTATGCTACAACAACCAGGAGTTTGCAACAATCCTGGTGCTACTTATATCCTGGGATTTTTTACTTCTATGTTTTTCGCAGTCTTTTAACTTCTTTGATTACTGTAAATGAGCAGCTAACTAGTATGTTGGCAAAGAAAAGGATCTTTCCATCCAGATTTTTTGTTTTTTATTTGTTTTAAAACTTACTTGAGTCTCCTCTCCATGGACATGGCACAGATATTCCTCCACCTGCGATCTAGACTGCGAGTGGCCTGCTGGATGGAATCACATTCACTGTCATTGGCACAAGCATCACAGTCATGTAGAAGTACTTCGCAGAGGTTTAGAACCGATGCAACTCCTGTGCTGTGCTTCTCTATATCTCTCTGGAGCTCCTGAAACAAATGCCTCAAAGTGAAACACTGTCACATAGCATGTTTTGCATCTATCCAATACAAGTACAATATGATTTTTTGGTTTAGTAATCAAAATTTAAACATGAAATGCTACATGGTAAACGTAAAGAAAGTTAAAATAAGCATTAAAATTGTAAGCAAAGTTTTTGTATAATGCTTTAAAAACAGTTATATCCCATTTAATGGAAAGTCTTTCTCAATAGTAGAAGATTTTAATAAATAACGTCTTCTCAATCTAGAATTACCTCCAGCATTCCTCCTCCAATGCTTTCACCTGCTAGATTGCATGGAAAAGTGAGAGCTAAAATCCAAATCAGTAGCTTAAACAATATATGTTAGTCCAATTTCTTATAAAAGGCAAAGTTTACCAAATATTATCCCACATTGCTGAATCCAAGAGAAGATACCCATTATCCTTTGAATTGAGAAAGTAAAGCTATGTAAAGTCTTTGCTCAAATAACTCGTAAAAATTGAAAGAAAAAAAACAAGATGCCATAGGTAACCTTCTCTTGCAAAGTCAGTTGCTGTGCTTTTTCTGCGTGCAGTACTTTTTTTATGACACTGATAAGGACCACAAAAATCAACAATCCTAAATAGTAACTCACCAGGAAAACAAAACTTAACAGTTCTAAATAATAATTTAATATTTGAATTGTTGTTACAGCTGTTCGGGCTCATATAATAACTGGATATAGACACTAAAAATTTAGAAACTATGGGTCTGATTTATTAAAGCTCTCCAAGACTGGAGAAGACATTCATGGGTATTATGAAAAACCTGGAATGGATTTCCTAAAAATCATTTGCCGAGATGTTTTCAATTCTGAACCAGATCCATTCCAGGTTTGCTGGATCACCCATTATAGTCTATCTTCTCCAGTCTTGGAAAGCTTTAATAAATCAGGCCCAATGCTCTAACCTTTAACTACGATGACTTAAACCAATGCTATACTTTTGTTATGTTCCAATATCTTTCTTTGTATTCTAATGGGACATAATGAGTCAGTTCATAAGGTTCCTACAGCTCCATTTAAACTTAGTTTTGCCAAGTCAATCCAAAGCAGATTTTAAGCACAACTGCCAGCTTTTCTATAGTCAGAACATTCTTTTCTAAGATCATTACAAGTACCTCACTCTACTGCTTTCATGCAATAGATATTTAAATATATTACACTAAGGGCAATTCAATAGAAATATGCCTTGAAAACAACTGACTGGGTAACTTACTTCTAAAATCCAAATACATGTTCAATATTGTTAAGTAATTCAGCAAAAAAATCAATGACGTGTAGACATGTATTTTATAGTACATTATCTTATGAGCTTCTCCAGTAGTTAAAAGCTATATTTTGTAAGCATTTTTCTTTACTAAGTTTCCCAAGGCAAACTGTTACTAATAACTATTAAAAAAAATCTACATTGTAAATTCTAGAACAATTTGGTGGTATATACTACAATACTTTGTTAAAAGTAATCTGTGAAAAAAATCAATATTTTCATTACTTGTGCATACTTGTACAACTTTACCAGTCAACCAGAGCAACAATAACAGCATTCACTGTTATTAGGTGTGATTCTTAATCATACTGTGCATGCTGTTAGTGCTTATGGAATAGATTTATGAGCCATACAAATATCATGCATAACTCCTATTTCATTTTATACCTCACTGATATATGTAAAGCAGCATGAACCTAAAACATCTACATATAGTTAACTTTAAAGTTCATTAATTTTTTGTATTGTCCTATCTGTAACTCAAGGGGGTGAATTCAAATGTAGAGCCAAAAGTAAGGGTGTGTTTTTATTTTGTAGCTATTTTAAGGCCTACAAGTTATTTTAACTCTCATAATGGCTGGATTAGAGCATATAAACTTACACTGAACTCGGAACATATCTATTCCTTGCCAAATGTTTATTGATATGCTAGAGCTCATCAAGCTCTGTTCTTCCGAGTCTCTGTAATGTTTCAAACATTTACAACACATCCTCAGCCAATATATAAGAGTGTGTGACAGATATACCAGTGCAGAAGTAGGTGCGGTAGACATGAGGTTACTTTAGATACTTCTAAATCTCTACTGCACCACTAATGAAGATTTGTTTGTTAGTATACATAGTTGTTATTATGCTTATGAACTATATTGATGATTCCATTATAAGCAGGGTCACTTGTGGCATCCTCAATTAGAAGGCAACATATAGAGGCTCCTACATGTAGTGGGCTCAGAGCAAGTGCTTTGGTGATACCATGTTTAACAAACAGATAACTAATGGTTCTAAAAACAAAAACTTTTGTGCTTCGCCTTTGCTCCATTAAAAGGTATAATATATGTATCAGTGATTTAAAAATTACATTCCTGATCAACAAGTATCTATCTGTCAAAGTATGTCAGTAACTTAAGATTGACTTAAGATTGTCCTAAAGGACTGTTGGTGGAAAAAAGAATGTTACACTATTAAAACTGTAAACATGAATATTATTATTATTTATATTGTGAGAATAACTATATTCAGCAGCCTCAAGCACCATGCATCTTAAAACATCAGCATTGCACAGCTGCCTTATCCATTTCAGCAGCAGAACTATAGTAACTTACCTGATAAAATGAAGACCATTGAGGTGCTTTTCCATTGCTGGTGCATTGACAGCCAAGTGTGTTTGTGCACTTGGACCTCCCACGATGTGGTGCCAATGCTAGTTAAGCTTTTACTCCTGTAACCAACAGGAGTGGTGTACCATACATATTTAGGGTTTACCTGCTGCTCATTTAGTTTCCTTTGTATCTCTTCAGAATCGCTGGTTTCGTACACGATAGGTTTGGACAGCTCTGATTCTATGTGACCCAGCCATGATCTTAGGCTGCTCATATTCTTATCCAGCTGCTGTACTGCAACCAAGGTCTCCTTTAGCTTCTTCACTCTGAAAGTTAATGATAAAATAAATCACTTTATTGTTGCTGTCAGTAGAACATTCTTAAACCAATACTTTAGCTTATCAGCTGGAAAACTATGTAACTATAGCAATATTAAACCAGGTATCTGCTATGGATCATAACATATGAGCTCAGTACAGATGGAAATCATATTGATCTCCCTAGGTAGAACCAAAGTATGAAAAATAAAAGCAGACACATAATATGGACACTTATTAGTGTTGATTTATTTTGTGTTAGTCCTTTGTAGTAGACTAGAGACTGCTATTTCATTCTTGCATTTCAGATTGGCAATGAAGACATCAGTGGAATGAATGGCAATGCTGCAAGTCAGCGTGATACAAATGCAGAGTGCTAAGAAATCACCTGATTTTCTCTGAAAGTTGAAGGGGGACCAACATCCCTGACCTTCCTTATGCTATGCTAATATGCATTATAGTTCATCCCATGTGTATCCTAAAAAAATATGTTTTCATAGTGAAGCATTCTTAATCTATACTTTATAGTGAACAGGTGCTTGGACAGAAAAACAAAGTAGTCCTGCTATATATAAAGATATTTTGTTTAATATCACCAAACATGCACTAAGGTATCTAGGGGGATAGGAAGATAGTGAGGAAATTGTGTATATATATTTCTATTGTGTATTTTAACAAAGGCAGCAGGAATGTGGTTGTTTTTCTGCCATTAAAACCTATAAAATGCAGAATGTGACCAAAAAATAAAAGACAGTAAATGACAACCTTTTGATTATGACATGATATTCTTGCTACACGTGTAGAAGACAGCTGGTAATGTTTATGTGCTCTGCTTCTGTACACACATAGGATGGAGAGGAAATATGTCTAATTAGCCTAGGATTTCAAAACTTCTTCAATGGCATAGCTGTCTGTTTGGACTATTATGTTACTATTATGTTAATTTTAGTTTCATGTATGATTAGAATTCATACATGAAAATGAACTAAACTCACAATTTAACTTGTATACAAAGCAGCTGAATTTGTGCTTTTCTGCAGAAGCGTTTAAGTTTGGTGCAAAGTATGTACCAATACATATTTCTAACCGACCAGTCTATATTTAGATCCTTTTAGACACAATTCACATCCCACCAGGCATGCTGATTAATGCTGCTAAGAGATGGCTATACAACAATATACAAGAGTTTACATATGTTAAAATAATCCTTCAAGGATAATCCTTTGCTCAATTAAAAATCCAACACCACAATGTGCCCTCTTTTGTTCTATATACTTTAAAAATACAAAAGGTATGAGAAAAAGTAGCAAAGTACAGTTCAGCAGCAGTACAGAAAAGTTATACTCATACATTTGTTACATTGAATTACTTCTAACTTTTAGTATAAATCCCATTGATTCTTTTTTTTGTTGAAAGCCATTACTCTTTTTTGGCAATCAGCCTAGGACTTATGTTGTAGTATGAAATAAAATAATAAATAAAAAATAAAATATTTCAAGCTCAGTGCAAATAAAATTTTTTTTATTTCTTTCTAAAGAACTTTTTTAATACATTATTCCAGTGATAAACTACCATGCTTCTAACACTTCATCCAAACAAATAATAAGAAAAACTTGTATGGTGATTTTTTTATGAGGACGATTGAGTGCAAGCAAAAAATTACTTTTTGTTTTACCCATGTGCATGGATGAATGTGCAACGTGAGCTTCACTGTATTCACCATTAATATACATTCCCTAGCCCTTTTAGCAAAGCAACCTCCTCCTTTAATTAAAATACCTATACATATTCTAGAACCTATGTTGGTAATTCAAATTAATGTATTATCTTTGCCTAAATAAATTTACTTTTCACATTACCATTACAGTGTAAACAAAGTAAAACAAAAAACAAATTTTTATCACCATACGTTTTTAGTAATCTGGTTCCAAGAGAACAAATTTTAGTATATACAGCTGGTACCCTGCCTGGTAACATTACTGACACACAGCAATACACTTCTGGTTAGATTTTATCAGCCAAAAATTATTTAGAAGCATGCACATGGATATTTGTAAACATTATTGGTATATTCTGTGCATAAAAGGTATTATAGGCTTTCCAAACCTCTAAAAATCAGATATATATACTATGTTAAATTTGTAGCATGCGAGACATCATAAGTCTGTTCCTTGCCTTGATACATCACAGTCGCAATCAGGAAGTTCAGAATCCTCAATGCTGTCCTCTGCCATGTTATGCACCCCTAAATCAGCAATGGCTGCCGCAAGGACCACGAATGTGCTCATTAGTAAAAACAAAACCATGAGCAATTAATGCTCACTGGAAGATAAATAAAAAAACCTTTTCACTTCTGTGGGGAACACAGAAATGAGGGAAGGAGACTACAAAATGTTGTGAGATCTGGGCGTGCAATGTGAGACCGAGTGTTTGGACAACTGCTCATGCTTCTATAAAAAGACCCCACTCAAAGAATGTGAAGCATAAGTGTCCTGGAATGATGTCTGCTAACAGAATATGTCCTTGTAGTAATGTGCAGATCTACAGGACGCTTACTGTATAGACAGCCTGCACGTGACAAATGCCTATTTTACCCTAATTATCTATGAGCAATTCTTATAGGCAGCAGAGGAAGCAATCCAAAAATTAGACTGCAAGCACTTAGCAATGTGCACACACAAAAATGTTTTGTTTGTTTCTTTTTTTTTTTTTAGGCTGCTGTAATTGTCGCTCCTATTTCTGCATGTTTAATGGCACCTGCAGAAAAAAGACTACTCCTTTGGTTTGGTAGAAGTATGAAATAATTTACAATTTTTTTTATTATTATTGATGGCAATGCTTATAAAGAACTAATACACAAAATGCATTGTTAGAGTGCTTCAAAACTATTTATAAAATAAAATGTATTTTTCCATCTACTTTTCTTTTGCTATTAGCAAATTCGCTCTGATCATTTTTTTAAATCATAGTTAATAAGCAAATTCAGATCAAGACTTATAGTAGATATTTTACATGGTATAAAAGGTGGCTGTTTTTTTTTTTATTATTCTTTTTTTCATTTAAAGGAGGAACCACAGAGTGTGCCTTGCAGTCAATGTAATACTTCAAACAAAGTTTCCTCTTCAGTTGGCCTATGAAGCCTTGGAAATAGAATACGGCTTAATTGCATAACACCATGTTCATACAGTAGTAACATCATTGCACTGAGCAAGCACAACCATCACTGCACATAAGGAGTTCCAAAAGCTACATGTCAAATCTTCGTGACAGTAAAAGTGTGAACTGAATAACTAGCATGCTCCTGTATCATGGAGATACGTAGTGACTAACTGCTCATGTTGTGCTTGCATTATGTTACAGGTCTAATGATTCAGCGTGTCATATGGTGTGTTAGGAAACAAAAGATGACATTTTTTTAAAATTTAAAGTACTACTATATATTATTTGAGGTATGATATTGCAATAAAGTAAACACTCAACATTGCTGTTGAATACAATTTTATCAGCAATTTTATTACTGAACATCTACATTACTAAACAGTTTCCTTTTGGGATTAGGATATGAATGACTTACAAATATACAAAGCATTATAGAAGAAGTCAAGTAATTAATTGACTTAAAGTGTATAGTGGATTGGAACATCCTTTTTTAAGTACCTATAATAAATGTTTTGGGGGAAAATTTGGGGGACTTTATCAAAGCATATTTATAATCCACACTTATTCCAGTTTCAATTAGATTAGGGAAGTGTTAAATATAATACCTTGCACCAATAAGGTCCAGAAGATGTTGCCATCTATCATTAACTTTACTCAGCTTGTATTCGATCTCTGAAGCCTTGCTCTCTTGGCTGGCCTTGGCCAGTCTCTCTCCCATTTGTTGCAACTGAATTTTATTTTCTCGAAAAACTGCAATTTCCTCTTGGTAGTCCTAAACAGAACAGACACAAGTTTTATCAGTGTGAATAAAAGAACTGCCTGTCTACATAACAACTAATCCAATTATTCCTCCCTAGTATTACCAGTGTAGACTATTGATCCAGGAATATCTGAATGAAGTTGTTCCATGTGTAGTAGTGTTTTTTGCCTTCCTCTGGATCAGCTACAGGTTTTATGTTTATTTCATGCAGCTTCTGATTTATTTATTTATTCATTTTTCTATTGCATTAGTGCTTTTATTCAATATGAATGGCTATGCAACTATATACCATGTTTAGACATATATTATTGGGGTTGATTTATTTACTAAAGGAGGTAATGTTGTTCACTCATGAAAGTGAATTATCACTCTGTCGGGGTTAAGTGATGGGTTTTACTTTTGGCAAAGTGAATGCTTACTCACATTCACTTGGTTTATTAATTGCAAAGTGATAAATTACTTTGCTAATTAACAGTCTTAACTTTGTGCCCTTGCTTCTTTTTCATAGGTAGAAAAAAGGAGCCACCAATGATTGCAGACATGTCCACATGACATAAAGTGACCCTGTCACTAAATGTACCAAATAAACCTGAAAAAAGTTACAAAAAGCAAAAATAATACTCATATTTACAGTGGGTGTTAATATGCTACATTCCTGCAGAAATACAGATGCCACTGGTATTTATCATTTCCACTTGTGCCAGAAACCTGGTCTCTCTCTGGGTACTGTACTGCCAACCAATAAATTGCTTAAGGACTCAGTAGTGATATAGGAGTCAAAAGCAGGAGCTATAGCAGCCAGCTGAGTTTCAAGTGCCTGGTGTCTACACCAGGAAAGTTTGGATGCAGGCTGCAACCATAATTCCACACACGATTAAAGATACAACACATTACCAAGCAGAAAAGTTATAATTTTCTTTTTTACAGACTGCTTTCATTTAGTTTCATTTATGGAATTAACAACAGGGTCACTTTAAAGCTAATTGGGTCAAGATTGCTAAATTTGCTTTCCAACCAATCCTAGTAAGACTCTGGGATCTTTAGCCTCTACCTAGATAATTGGACTGGTTTAAAAATGACACAAAGGTCCATGCACTTTATAATTGTTGTTACCCCAAACACTTTTAGGTAAGATTCACTTTAATGCAAAGTTAGCTCTCACGGCTGCTGGGCTGCAGTAAACAAAATAAACTGTAAGCAAGCCAAATATATAACTTAGCATGCTAAGCAGATTTTTATGTTAATTCAATACACCTTTAGCCCCTACAGATTTTTAAATTTCTTTCTTTCACCTCTAGCTGGTTTGTTTCAAAAGGCAGCTTTATATTAACAAAGCCAATTAGTTCCAACTTTTCAAAATCTGCACCCAAACAACTACCCCAGGCATATGCCCAATTAGCTTAAATCCAGCACTATTCATATGGAAGAACAAACCAACTAATACATAATCCTTGGAGCTGTATAAAAGTATACTAATTAATGATAGTGCTGATTATTGTGTACAATTCTATATCAAAACAGTTAAGGCTTGGACCAAATGTAATAGTTTGGTACCTTTCTAAGCTTGTCGATCATTTCTTCAATACTGATATCCCCATTCTGGGAGACCTTGCTTTCCATCTGGGTTAGCCACTCACACAGCTCTTTGTTCTTTTCATTGAAAATTGCCCATTCATTAAGCCTCTCACTGACTTGCTGCCGACGTAAAGAGACCTAAAATGACAAAACACAGCCACAGATGACCCCAAATGCTTTTAATTTAAACCTGCACTTGCAAAGGTTTGGTTGTAACCTAAAAGCACAGGTAACATCAATATTGTAAATCTGGGTGCATCTCAGGTTTTGTTACACAACACATATTTCACATTTCAACATACATCAACACACTCATAGTGGGAAAATATACTTACACATTAATATGCCTTAAATTGAACAACAATACTGACATTACTGCTGAAGTTTTTCATACTTCTAAGCTTGCAGAATGAGCAGAATCTGTCAAGTACTCTGTTTAATTTTAAAACCAGAAATGGTACATTTCCTGTTGGTTTCACCTCAGAAGATGCGCAGAGGAAATAACTGTGATATGCCTTGTTAATTGTTGCATCCGGGACACTTGTAATGTTTCTTAAAATCTTTACATCTGTCTATTTGCATAACACCTACTACAACATGTACTCATGCCATAGAAAGCTGTGCAAGAAGGCATAATATTAGCTTTTACATGTAAAATATCACCGTTGTCAATGTTAGCTAAGTTTTACTTTCCAGATCAGCTGAATATTGTATGATTACAAGGACTTTGCAATTTATGAATGATGTATTTGAAAGCATAACTCCACACACAAAAACAACAAGGAATATATTGCAGCTTATCAGTCTCTAAATATAGTCATTGCATTTGTTTAATTTTTTAGCCTCCTACTCTTTATTTTTGCCTAGGAAACAAGTGTCAGTAGCACACTTCCAATAATATGTTGTCAAATCAGGCTGATCACTTGCTCTGGACTACAAACACCTCTCCATTACTGTTGGGTTAGCACAATTTATTTAATATCAGTAATGTCTCACCAACAATAATGCTTTACCAGTATATACTGGTATATGTATACCATATATGAGGTCATCCTAAAGGAATGCAGCATATCCTTTAACTGGCATCCTTATAAGGAAAAATGCTGGTTTAAGGGATGATCATTGGTCAGTACTGGTCAAACACTGGCCATTGTCTCAGTTTCCTGAGACAAACTAAAATAAGCAGTGCCATGCTTAATAACTAGTCTTGACCAGAAGTAACTGTATGCAACATGTTTTTTGATCATCTGCCAAGCCATTAATTTGGAAGACTCCTTGGATGAATGCAACTCACTTCTGTAGCTAAGTATTTTTGTTATATGTAACTCTGTTACTGCATTGTTTTATCTATCTGTCTTTATTATTAAATAGTATATTCTTTCAAGTCTTTGTGTTATCTCTCTTTGTACACTTCAAATTCAACCCATCAATATTTGCATAAACTGTCACAAATTATATCCGTGACATAACAATTACATAGGAAAAAAATGTTCTTTAGATCATAGAAAAGAACTGGGAAATTTGAAAATGTTATTTTAGGTGTCGGTTCAGCTACCTTTTTCAGGATTGTGCAGGAGTTTTCAAGCAGCTGCAAAAGCTTAGCAGTTCCTTTGTTTAAGTATTTTTGTGTCATAGAAAAACTCTTGAAGATGCTTATACATTTACATGTAGCTTTTTATAGTTTTTTAAAACTTTTAGAGTTTTTAAAAAAACATGTGTCATTGCTGTCACTTCCTACTCTCTGCCAAACAATAACGAACACAGCCATTCAGCTCAACCTTAACCATTTTTTTGCAAGCGGTTTTGAGTGTTAAAACTCAAAATGACTTACAAAAACACTACTTTGAACCAAGCCTTGTCTCATGATTTTTAAGATTTTTCGATAAATAATACAACCAAAATCTGTTAAACATTCTTTTGCCTGAAAGTTAGGTGGACCAGAAAGATCTAATGCATTAAAGTTTATAAAACTGAGATTCACTGAAGCATTCCCTCATCCAGGTCTATGTGTTTCCATACCACTGATTGATTGTTTCAGGGAATGTTTCAGTGAATGTTATCATCTAATAGACATGCATACAAACTGAACACCTGGCAGATATAAAGTGACATAGAAGACTCAAATGCATTTTGTATTCAATAAAATATTATTACATATGCATTTTGTAGTCCATGTATAACAACAGAAGGACTGAGTGGCAGAACATGGAGCCAGTCATGTGTGCTGTAGTGATTATGTGCTAACAAGGAAAGCATAGTAGGAGAGAGCAAAGTGACAGAAAGATGCACTCCTCATTTATTCTCTTTACTACCAGTCAGAGGCTCGGGCTGGGGCGAGACATTACCTGTAAGTGTTACAAAGCTTCATAACGTTCAGTTTTAAATCTCCAAATAATATTTTATGTTGTAAAAATATATATCTCATGACAATTGTTGGTTACTTCATTCATATGGTTTTTAAAAAGCATACTGTTAACAGAGGCTATATTGTAGGTAGAGTAACACATGGGTATTCAGTCATTACCATTAGGATTTCCTGATTGAATTACCTGATGACACAGTTCCTCCCACTGTCGCTGCAACAGTTCAATGCGCTCATTAAGAATAGAAATATCATCTGCACTTATAAATGGTGAAAAGGTGTCCTTCAGTTCTGTCAGATGAGAAAGATCCTCCACCCATCCTTCCACTGCATTTTCAAGTTCCTGCAAAAGCATAACCATTGTATATATAATATACAATCACGGGGCATTATAAACTCCCATTAAACTGAACCCAAAATTTTTTTTACTTTACATAAAAGGGGAACAAACCGCTTTTTGTTTAAAAAAAAAGGTGAAGCTTCTCCCCTTCTGTCTTTACCACCATAGCTAAAAAGAAAGAATAGGAGTGCAGAGCCTTCTGGGATACTCACGTCATGCATCCCAGGAGGCTTCTGGCTGCTCTTTCTGCACATGCCTGATCTCATGGCATGCACAGAAGGAGTGTTTTCTTCAATGGGGAAAAACCCCTCTATGACAGGACAAAGACACATAACAGGACAGTTTAATTCCACTTTAAGAAAGTAATATGAAGTTACATTCTACATGCAGTTATCAGTGTCCTCTCCTGCTTACCTTGCATCTGATCTGTTCTGTATGCAGGTCATCGTGATGGTCAGGCAGAGGTTGAGAGAGGTTTTTTCTGAATGTTCTTAGCTTTTCCAAGGAATCTGCTATTCCTTTTTCACATTTCTCCCAGTCCTAAAGATAACATGTTTCCAAAGTGTTACTAGGTATAGGTACCAAAGGGTGAAACATGTACGCCTCAATTTGTGCTGCACAGCATGGACTGCAGAGCAATCTATGTCAGGATTACTCTTTCAAGGAGAAGTCTGCTAAATCAGGGATTTGTTTCAGGCAAGTCAGACAATGCTCTAGATAACCTTACATTTACTGTATAGGAATTTCCATCCTAAAATAACAATAAAATACATGAAAAACTGACACCAATAATTAGAATTTTTATGGATCTAAAAAACAAAACAAAAACTGGAAACATGGTCCAGCCATTCACCTGCTCTTTTAATAAAAATCTGCAGCATGAGCAGGGGTGTAATCATATATGAAGAGTTCATCTGCAGCACAATTAGATGTTTGGTGAATGCATACAATGTGGGAACGTGTAAGCAAGAGAGTGACGGCCTCAAAACAAAGCAATAGGTCAACCATTGAAATATTTGAATCATTCTTTTCAGTTCAGTTCAGAGTGACAGTTATCACAAAACATAGTGGGTACAGTGCTGTCTCAATTACTAGGTTATAAATATGGTGAATTAAATATGGATATACATAGAAGAATGGGAAGTGACTGCAGCTTAGGCCAGTTAATGTGCTTTAAAAGTATGGAATCAATCAGGCAAATTTGAGGTGCATGATCATTAAGCTTATAAATCTTGCTCCAGTATTTGTTTAAAATCTAGCAAACTCTACATAAAAGACTATATCATTGATAACTATATTATGTATACCAAATGTCAGTCCATAATACTCTATGGAGAATCTGACACCTGAACAGGTACACCAGCAGAATTGGAGTTCCATACAAAAAAGGTAAGCCTGACCTACACACTCCGTTTCTCTGCCTAATGCAATAGCATGAATTATTCCTTAAACAAGCTGTACACATTTGGATAATACCTTACATATTTTTATGAACTCAAACAGCATAGCAATAATAAAATGATTTAAAGTGTTCCAATTGTAATATTGCAGAGGGATTGTGTGCCTGCTGCATATAATGTGAATATTACTGCAGGCCTGCATCATTTTGTGCATTGGTAAATCTAACACAATGGGAAATACCCAATGACAACATCGACTACATCTGCTTAGTTTATGACACTACCAATATGCCAAAGCCAGTTTCTATGGGAATAAATGTATAGAGGAAGGCACATACTTTCAGTAGGAATGCAAGCTGTTTCTTCTGTTCCTCCAGTCTCACTGTGGTGGCCTTCCATCTCTCTTGAATGTCAATGAGCTCTGCCTGCAAGGATGCCTCCGCCCCACTGTCAGCAGAGAGAAGCAGCTGCTTCCCAGCCTCCACAGTCAGGATGTAGCTCCCTTGCTGTCTGTGAAGTACTCTGTCTCTTAGCTGCAACATCAAACAACATTTTGTTTAGGTACTATGCATGTAAAATGAGCTGCACACGGAGAACACAACAATGCAACCTAGGACCAGTTTATCAAAAAAGAAATGTGTCTGTTTTGCTATGGCAAGCAGTTATATTTAACTTTCATTTAGCCACTGCAAATTTAAAAAATGAATACAGCTTTATTCTAATTGGCTGTTTTTCTTTCTCATCAGAAATCTGTCCAATGTAAAAACATTCTTAAACTAGCAGGTATGTAAGTCAAGACAAACTTCCAAGAGTACAATAAATATTTGAAGGAGTAGTAGATAAAGGGATACCTGGACTTCATCCAGAAGGTTCCTTGCTTGTTGCAGTGGTATTGGAATGTTCCCCAGGCCTGTGACTGGTTGATAGGACATCTCCACCAGCCACTTGCGCAGCTTCTCTGCCATCTCTCTGTAACGTTGCCACTGATGTATCTGACTGTCGATGATCCCCCTCCTCTGCTGTGCCCGGCGAATCACTCCTTGCCATTGGTTACTTAGCAAGGCAAGTTTAAGGTTAAACTCATCCCTAAAAAATTAAGGTAAATCAAAATTGATACACAAAAATTGACTTCCAATGAGTAAAGGGGACCAAAATGAAGGTATTAAAGGCAAAGTAATAACCCAACTGTTATCCAATAAAAACAATAGCTATAATTGGAAAAGGTGAAATAAAAAGGATAACTAAAATTCAATGAAAATTCAAGAACCTTATGGCTTGAAAAGTTCTGATGTGCAAAAATGCCTTTAGTTCCTAAAAAGGTGTGATCCTTCCTTCTACTTTCAGTGACACCATAGAGGCCATAGCACCAGATGGATTGTCTGACAGTAAGGGGTCATTATTTCAATGTTACAGCATCTTAGGCTAAAAGCTCTACAAGGTATCCGATCATGTGTAAAAGTTGTAACCGATGACAGGTGTAAAAAATGTTGTCCACTACGTAGGAGTTAGCACCCTAAAAAAGTACAGTGCAGTAAAAAAGCCCCCCAGCTGGCAGCACTTAGATATGAACTAAGGTCCAGATCATCAAACAGAGATATAAAGTCAACCTAAACCATATATAACTGCAATTAGTGATATCTTTACCTATCATCCACTTGTCCTTGCTCAAGAAGCCGTTGTCCATCAACAATTATAGAGTGCAAAATCTGCTGGCGACTGAACATTTCTGCTTGGAATAGCTGGAGAAGAAAATAAACCACTTAAAGAGAACATTCATTATTTCAACAATCTTCCCATAAGATTAAATGTGTATTTATTGTATTAAATTTAAAAGTCTCTTTTGTAGTATTGCCCTCCAGAGGAAAGGTACCTGAGGACAGACAGTAAATGGATATTCTTAGAAGAGGACTAGACTAGTACTGGAGTACAGCTAGACATGCAATGAGGGAGGGGGCTCTTCTAGGAATATGACTTGTATTGAAGTTGTCAAATTTGATAGCAAATTCGGAGGCATTTTACCTAATATACGATGAAAAGGAAATGGTAAAATTGTTGCTTATAGGCATTTACAATACTGTTTTTTTTGTGGTTGTCTACTTGCAAATGTTTGGATTGTTAAGATGGTCTCTTGCAGCGGTCGTCAACCGGTGGAGAAAATTTTGGTGGTCCGTCGCAGGCTCAGACCTGCTTGCTAAACAATCTGGGGCACAGTAGCGCAGGGTGGTGGACACAACTTTTGTTGCCTTCACAGCCCTGCGCTACTGTCCCCCCAGGATCTTTAGCAAGCAGGTCTGAGCATGTGATGGGAGAATGGACAGATTTTGGCATCATGACGTGACTCTGAGGGAAGTTTCTTCCTCTTAGAGTGACACGCGGCTTCCTGCGCATGCACGGTATGGATTCCGTGGATTTAGTGGTCCATGAGGTCCAAAATGTTGTCGACCACTGTCTTAGTGTATTGTTGTATTTGAATTTTTTAATGCTCTATAGTATTTATGCTATATAATGCTGTTTTAGCATCTTCACTTGAAAAGAAATAGAAAAATTGAACTATCTGTACTTTAAAGCAAAGATAGCAAGGAAATTGAATTTGAAGGTTTCTTTCATTTTTTGTTGGAGATTAACAAAAGACTAAAATTATATTGTTAAGATTCTTTACAACTTTTATCAATAGTTATAAAAACTGAATCTCGTTCAATAACAAGGAGGGCTGTCTGGAAATTTCAAGGTTCAAATTAGGTCTTATTCACATTACCAAGCCTCAGCTGGTTTTAGAAGAGGGTCGTACTATGGTTGAACATGTATAATATTGGCTTATAACTCTGCCTGGTAACTTGCCTCATGCGCTCTTTGCTGTTCTAAAAGACTCTGGTAGTTTCCAGGGATCTCCACTGCCAGCTTTTGCTCAGTCTGTATCAGAAACTCCATCCAGGTTTCACATTTCTCTAAGAAGGTTTGGTGGTCTAGTAAGAAGGACTGCAACTTACTGCAGAAAGACATTAGACATTGTAAAACACCACTTGAATGCAGTCAACACAATCAAACATGGAACAGACATCATAAATATAAAATAGACATTTAGACAGCTTCATATATTATTAATAATACTGTCAACACACTGTTGACAGTAGGGCCAACACCTACAGTACTTATAAAAGGAAATTCAAATTAAGCCACTAGGAGACCAGTATAGCTAGAAATTGCAATGGATAGTAAGTTCATGCAGTTTCCTAATATCTGCAGCATGACACTGCCTCAAAGGCAGCAATAAAAAAATAAAGCCTAACATGTTCTGAGTAGTGGTCTCACTTTTCAGTTACTTTTCACCCAATTTCAAAACCATAAAATGCATGTTTTCACCAAGGGTCAGTCCCTGGACAAATTCTTTTTTCTCTGTACACCCCCTCACTTGGCAAACTCATATTTTTATCTGGTTTACAGTACCATGTGTATGCAAATGACACTCAAATCTATCTGTCCACCCCTGACTTGTCTTCCTTAGTCTCCGATAAAGTTTCATGCTGTCTGTTGGCCATTTCATCATGGATGGCTGACAGGTTTCTAAAATTCAATCTCAATAAAACGGAACACATTATCTTCCCCCCTCACATTTCAAATATCCTCCTGACATATTTCAAACAATTAATAATACTTTTGTTTGGCCCTGCCCTCAGTCAAATTTTATTTCACCATCTCCATCACCTCCTACATTCATCTCCAGGTCTTGCCACTTTCATCTGGATATCATCTCCAAGAAATGCACTTACCTGTCCCCAGAGACCACCAACCTCCTTACGTGCTCTTATCATATCTCATCTGGACTACTGTACCATCCTCCTCTCTGGTATTCCACTTACCCGACTCTCTCCTCTACAGTTTTATTATTATAATTAATGCTGCAGCCAGACTCATCTATCCTTCCCACCACTCCTTTTCTGCTGCCTCTCTTTGCAGTTCTCTACACTGGCTTCCATTTCATCAAAGAATCAAATACAAGCTCCTGTGCTTTGACCTTATATCCCTCCACAACTCCCCTCCCACTTACCTTTCTGACCTAATAGAAAAATACTCCTTTACCCTCTCTCTTCGCTCCTCCAATGACCTACTAATGACTTCCTCACTCATAACCTGGTCACATGCAAGGCTCCAAGATATTTCTAGGGCTGCCCCACTCTATAGAACTCGCTTCTTCATCCTTTTCGGCTTGCTTTCTGCACATTTAAAAGAGCCCTTAAAACCCATCTTGTCAAACTCCCCTACCCGTTTTCATCTGTCCCTTAAACCCTCACCCAAAATTTCATATCCCCCCCCTGATTTTATGTGCTACTTTTCCTTCCTATTAGATTGTAAGCCCATTCTGGCAGGGTCTTCTCCTTCTTCCGTGTCATTGTATTTATCTGTAATTTGCAAACCCCTATTTCATGTACAGCACTGTAGTATATGCTGGCGCTATATAAATACAGTTTATTATTAAGAACGATAATAATAATTCTTGTTTTTAATCAGGTTTACATATTATCAATGAAAAAATGCATAATCATACTTATCAAGAAAACTTTATAATGTTAACTGTACCTGAATCTTTCTGTTGTCTGAGATGACACCATTGTCCAGTTTCTATTCAAACACTGCATCCGTTTGATTTCTTTGTCATTTAGTGGCAATCTGTAACCTAACTCATTTAGGCGATCCAAGTCTGGGGCCATGCTACTAAATTGCAACATTTGCCTCTGCAAAACACAAGTCAGAATCACATTTTGTTTAGCCATATCCTGGAGGCAACAGAGATCATAGCCCTAGGTGGCCTGGCCATTATGGAGCAGTATAAAACCACCCACTTGTCATTTGCCAACATGAACTAATTTAACTGCAAAATAAATAGTTTTAGAGTATCACCTGCTTGCCAGAGCCATCCAAATAAAATTCTACTTGTTGCTGCGCCTGCACATCCTGTGTGTATTTATAAATGTAATAGTGTACTTTGCATAGTTCATTCTGTGTTTTCGTTCACCTATATTTGAACTGCCAGCAGGGTAAGGTGACTAGGTGCACTGACTTAGATTGGGCAGTCCCTTTCTGTCTTTCCACCTTCTGAATCAGGATATCTTGTGTGGCTTTGATTACTGATCTTGTTAGTGAATTACTAAGGCTTAAGTGGCAGGAAGTATAATACCAGCCTTGGCAGTACTCCATACTTATTCCAAATACAAATAAAGGACAGTGTCAGGTGTTATAAAAGATTTACTTACTTTTAGCTCTTCCATCCTCTCTTGAATTATGGAAAGGTCTGATGAACGATTAGGATCCTGACCATTTAACACCTCTCCTGCAGTCAGAATCCAGGCTTCCAATTTTTCCAGACTATTCACAAATGTTTCATAATCCAATACTCCAGCCTAAAACAATAAAACAATTCCTCTTAATCCTACAGGTTCTTGAATTTGCCACCCACACAAAAAAGCACTTTATATTATGATTGAGAACAAAATAACACATATAGCTTTTACTTTAATGTATGAAATTGGCATTATCCAGGAGTAGTCAGATAAAAAAAACATTTATAAGCATTAATTACCATATATCTGGGGATGGCAAACTATTTTGTTTCCCACTTCTGAACATGTAAGATAATTGGCGTATGAAATCAAACAAATTGTGAGATTTTTGCATTGCTACAGGTTTGCTTTAAGTATACAAAAATAGATTTTACTACATGTTGCAGACCGATATTACAATTTCTATAATTATTATAAACAAATTGTTCATTTGCTATTACTGGATTAATAGGTTACTAATATTCATATTCAAAGTATTAAAGGCATTATAAAAGGATTTCATCTAATATAGTAGAGGCCTCTTGATAATTGTAGCACCATACCTGGAGAATGGCCTGTTGTCTTTGGAGAGCCTGCTCTAATACTGACAAACGCTGGCTCAGAGATATGTGATCAGATAAGATGGTGGCAGCTGCAGATGAATCCACTTGGTTTTTAAGCTCCTCTCCAATTTTACAAAGACCAGCCAAAGAGATTTTTGCTATGTCCAGATTTTTTAATAGAACCTGTTAAGACAAAAAAAATCAATATTCTATTAACCTCCTTCAAATTAAACCAACAACAATTGACTGAGGGATGTTTAGCAGTTTTAATAATGAATTTTTAATTGCATTTTAATGGGATCCCCAGAGATGCTAACTGGTACATTTGATATGAACATCCTGGATTATTGACACCATAGGGTACCTGACTCAAAACTTGTATAGGGTAATATATTAAGACATTTATATTTCTATCTAACAATTTAAAGGTAAGGGTAAGGAAACATTTAAACTGTAAGTATATAAACTGAATATAGTACCAGTACCATAACTTGCATAAGCATTGTTAAGTGGCAATGCAACGTGAAGGTAAATAGCATAGTCTTATGCTGTTGACAGTTTAATCCTGTTGCCTAACATGTGCCATAATACAATTATATATTTCCAAACAGGGTGTGACTGAATACAGAGCATAGCCTTCAGTCTAAATACGTACACTGCAGTCCTGTATCCAGGATGCAATCTCATCATCTCCAATGTCCTTGTTGGTTGCTGTCTTCAGTAACTGGTTTGTGCGGTCTTCTTGCTGCTGCACAGCGGCAGAACACTGAGCAGAGAAATCTTTGTACTTCTGCCACAACTGCAGCAAAGACCTACTTGAGTGCAGCTGTTCTGAAATGTCTTCCAGTAAACTATTCCACCTGTTGAAATATTAACTCAAAACAGTTATTTAACATACGAAAAACATGTAATTTTAAACACATAGCAATACCTCCACTGTACTATCCTTGTGCATTACACTTTAAAAATAATTGGCTAAAACTGTAAATAACACAGTGAAATCATATAGCGTTTTATGTGTCATGCTTTCAGGCTCCTGAAATAAGGAAATAGGTTGCTGTATTTTTAAAGGTGTAAAATGTAAAGCTGTAACTATAAATTACAGGTATGCAAAATTCTAATTATCTTACTGCTTAACAGGAAACAATGGGATAAAAAGAAAGCATGCTCAATGTAGAGGCCCCCATCTAATTGCATTATTACACTGCAGTCTTACCTCTTTACGTTTTTAAATTGGATTGAACGTGTGCTTTGTACATTAATCGAAAAAAAAAAACATGTTCATGACGACATTGGTCTTTGGTGACTCAGGCACCCAGTGCTTTTAGGGAGAGATTTCCCAGCTAAACGTTAGTCATGTGTTACACAAAGGACCTTCTCCTTTAGCTCTCTTCTTCTCTTTTAGTGGCATAACAGAAAAGCAAGGGAGATATAGGACGATGATAATACTCAAATGATGTGCATGTGTTACACATAAACTGGGCTCAGTAGTAATAAATAAAAATATTGCTTGTAGCCCTGTATATAGTAAATTATCTCCAATGATAAATGAATCTGGTGCAATGCATGACCCTATTAGCACAGTGCTTACAAAACCATTTTCCAATATTTGAAATATATACATAAACAGCATAGAGGCTTGGTATAGTAGGCATGGTCTGGTATCCTTCATTGTGTTTGACTCTGAAGTGTTTTATTGAGATCAATCCAGGCCTTTATCGCTATGTTTAGAAAGAGGATTTCAAATGCTAGAAGGGAACAAAAAAGTGTGCTCATATGAGACTTAGGGAAAAAATTAGCTTCTTACCTTGAGGTAACCTCTTTTAAAGAACTCTTCAGTGTTTCTGCCACACTGGAGCAACATTTATTCTGGAGCTTGTTGGATACACAGGCAAATCTGTTTAATATTGTTTCCTGTTTGTCCAATTCTTCTTGTAGACTCTACAAGGATGAACAATTAGGTCAGTAAGAAAAAATGAAAACCAAATCTCGATTAATTAGAAGCAGAATACAGCAGATAAGAGGCTCCCTAAGATACCATTATTTCCTATTTCCTTACAATAGGAAACCAGCTAATACATAAACTAAAACTCCTATCCCCTTCAGTGTATTTTATTAACAGACTGCACAGGACATACAGTAACAATTTCCAATTGTTCTGGTTTAAATTGCCTTAGCTATCATAAATGATTTGTGTCTCTAAGAAGGTATAGACTATACTAAAACATCAAGCCAATCTGTTAGAATAAAAAAGTGTGAAAAATGAAAAAGTGAACATGAAATTTGTAAGTGTTCAGTTTTGTCCAATTATGTATTCAAACTCGTGCATGGAAATTCTTTGGTGAATTGGACTTACAATGTACTCTCTCTATCCTGGGTCCTGTTCCCAGTTGAATACATCCTGTCCAGAAGGGTTTAAACAGGTAAGCATAGACAGAACACAGAAGAGTCTGCTCTCACCTGCAGATTGTCCACTTGAACTTTAACAGCTTCCAAGGATCCTGTCAGAAGCCGGAAGCGCGACAAGGAATACCTGGCTTCCATCAAATAACTGTTCAGATCTTCGTAAACCTCCTTGTAAATGCTCCACTGATCAAGTACTGACTGTAACAATATCTTTAGCTGACACACCTAAGGAAAACAATAGAAACATAAAATAAGTCTGACTTTCTTCTCCTTTCTCTTTTCTTTGTCCATGGCTTCAAATAAACAGAATAACAAAAGGCTTCACGTTTTAGTAGCAGTCGGCTATTCAGACTTCAATACCATGTTCTGGGTTATTTACATTGCTGCGCCAACCACAAAGGAGAGATGGCTGGACAAGAAAACTATATCATACTTTTGAAGTAATTGGTTGGCAATAAACTGTCTTACAGTGGAAAGCTAATGAGATTTATGAACTTTAAGGAACATCACAAAGAGTTCGGTTCAAGCGTATGTAAATCAAATTCATTTTGCTAGCTGTGGCCTTACTAGGGGGATCTACTCCTTTCTTTGCTACGGTAACCACTTTTGCCTGGATATAAAGTAATTGGAAATCCAAACTTTGATAACTGTCACCTTAACAGGAGGGATACATAGGTCTTCCACTAAGGACACTTGTTTTAATGGCTATTGTCTAAAAGGCATTTCTTCTCAATTTGAGGGAATATAATTTTACTTCCTGTTGTGGCTTCAGGTAACACAAAAGGCAAAAAATTATAAAGTTTTTATTTTTTCCTACTCTATCTAGAACTATAGGTAGTTGAATGTTTCCATTCACCATGAGCAGCACAGTGGCTCTGAGGCTAGCACTAGGTCCCAGGTTCGAATCTTAGCCAGGACACTATCTGTATGGAGTTTGCAGGTTCTCACTGTGTTTGCATGGATGTCCTCTGGATATTACCTTGCAGTTAGATTAGTTGGCTTCCCCCCAAAATTTACTTTGCACTGTATTTAAGACATATCACTATGGTAGGGACATTAGGGTGTGAGCCCCTTTGAGGCACAGCTAGTGACATGATTAAGGACTTTGTAAAGTGCTGCATAAAATATAAATACTGTGTAATAATAATAATAAAAGGTTTGGTGAAAACTCTTGAGGTTTTGCTGTAGCTATTCAAATAAAATTCCAAACAAATTAAGTTAAAGTGAAAGCTTCCTCGCCAGCCTATGGGTTGGCAAGATAAACATTGGAGTGCTTGTTGACAACCATCAACCAGAGGGAATGCTTCCAACTCTGTGCCATAACAATCGGCTCCCAGCCAATGTTTACCTTGCCAACTGCTTGTTGGTTTGCCTACATTGTGGGATCAAACTCATACCTCAAACATATCCAGAATGGATAAGAATAGCTTTTGCTATACATTTTTTATTATGTACCATACAAGTAATTACAGTTCATTCAATCAAGTATAGTGCTTGGAGTGTTTCCTTAACCATGCATTACTGTTTTTTCTTCCACTACATATTTTTTTAGTGGTTATGTGGTTTAGCTGATCCTTTGGTACATTACAATTACAATATAATAGTTTGATATATGTTGTATGTAACAGTCAAATCACAAAGATTACTGAATGTGTAAACCAACTGTGCACTGCTGTCTTCTGTCTGACTATATTTACGGGGTTCTATCAAATGTCTTTTCATGAGACAGCAGTAAAAAGAAGCACTGAAGGTAATACACAAAACAAATATTTTATGACAATCAAAACATTCCTGACAAATACAGGCAATGCATGCAAAAGAAAAACAATTCCACACCTATGCAGTACTTATGCACGTGCAACGAACTGTTTGGTAAAAAAACAGTTGGTAAATAACTATCACATCTTAGAAAAGGGATCCCAGTTGTAACCTATTGTTTTAAACATATTGTATGCTAGGAACTGAAAACGCCTAACAGCACAGATTGTTCCTTAAAAAAGTTGGGGCCATGTGAAGTTTTAGGTTATGTGAATAGCTACAGAACATTGACACCCAGTGGCCATTATTTATAAAAACAGAATATGACTTTTTTCACTACATTTATGCAATGCATTCTGATGAATATGGCAAGCAAAGTATATAACTATACCTTGAGTTTTTCAAATATTTGTAACAAGATATGCTATAGATTTTGTAGGATCATAAGTATAGCAGATACATTTTAGTCTGTTTATATCTTACCTTATTTTTCCCCTTCTTTTCCTTCACTAACATGTAAATAACACTTTCAAATAAAATCTTTGTATTTTACATATTTTCATACCCTATTTTAGATGTCATCACTAAATCTCTGTGCCTCTTTACGCAATGCAAGCACTTTGTAGGTAATGGAAGGGCCAATAGAATGCTATATCTTCCTGAAAACATTACTACACCCTATTTCAGTAATCCTCAGAGCCCTCAGCCTTGTTGTAAGCAGTGGGTTGGAAGGAATTTAGCAAAATTACTGGGTGGATATCAATCTACCAGAAATAAAGTTTGCAACACTGTGATAGTGATAAGCAGCACAAAAAGCCAATCGGCTTATATACTGACATGAATCATACTGATAGAAAAAGCAGACTGACAAGAGATAAACTCTTTACTGTCCTGTAAGAAACTAGGGGGTGGGGTTAAGGACCATCATAGCTAAGAGAAAGAGTGGAATGATGCTGGTCATCAACATTAGAACTCTAGAGGTAAGAAAAAATGCAGCCAAATAATTTTTGTTTTTCGATGGGCTATTTATTTTTATAGTTTGTTTTAAACTGAGGTTCTGCTTTAAAACTTGACAGAGGTTCTATCCCCACCCTATTTAGAAATAGATTGAAGCTAGCGTTGGCTAGTTCATAATGTGAGGTTGAAGTGTGGTTACAGATTCCATATCCCTGAACTGTGCCTGCGGTTGAGACACTACATGTAGCGTCTGATTCACTGCCACCCATAAGGAAGGAATGGTGTCGGCAGTGAGCGCTTCAGTACTGACCACTTTATAATGTTCAAACACTGGTTCATTAGGAACCAGCACCGTAGTGTCAGCAAGTTGAGTAGTTGGCAAGATTCATTACCCGGAGCTACATGGAAACCATGATTTCCACCACCAATCCGAACAAGTCTTTGAATACTGATGTCTTCAAGGAAGCTATCTATTTTGCATATTTATTTTTATCACACTGTGTAAGAAGCACACTAAGACAGCCTTTCTCAATCATTTCACACCTAAAACAATTTGTCCTCCTAAAAACAGTGCAGATTTGGTTGTCAAAATAAAAAATGCTCCTTACAATAGTGGTTAGTTGAAATAATGTTCTACTTACAGCAACAGACTGATTGAAACCCTAAAGGCTGCTAAAACTATCTATATTATGTCGCTGGTTCTGCCAATTGATGTTGACTCAAGCAAATGGAAAATCAGTCATTCACAGTTCAATGAACCCCTGCCAACCTCTGGAGGAACCCTGGTTGAGAATAGCTAAACTAAATCATGAAGCACACACACAAACCCCATATAACATCTAGCATAACCAAACCACATACCTTGCAGTCCAGATTAGCCCAGGACTTGTGAAGTTCCCCAAGAGTGTCCATAATGATTGCACTGACTTTTTCTTTTTTATTATGAATTAAAGAAAGTCCAGTCTGTCCCACCTTCTCCACATCTTTTTCTTTTGCCTTGATAAGCTCTTCTAGTTCCTGGGAAACAATATGACCAATGTTAAGGGAAAGTACTTGGAAACTGTTGCTAGTGTCAGCAAATTGTCTTGTTTTCCATGACAAGGACAACATCTTCGTATAACCTGAATAATATATTCAGTAATAATAAAGTTTTTTGGGCTGGCACTATGATCACGATGGCACTACATCAAGTGAGTTTAGCTGTACATGGATCAAGTCCCAAGGTAGTGTATTTTCCCCAGTCTCAGAGAGCTTTAGTAAATCAGGCCCAAATTATACATAGGCAGCAAATTTTTGTATATGCCGTTAAACAGCACAAGATTATTAAATACAAAATGTTCAATTGGATTTAAGGGCCCACCTAGACTTTTCCACTGTTTTATGGTATATTAGGACTAAAACTGTGGGGTTGGTGCATTACCATGTGCAGCGGTAAGGGTGCCTATTCATTTTGAATGGGCAGCCCATGAACTACAAAGCAAGTTATAGTGAACTTGCAGCATTGCAGAACACCACACCACAATTTAGTGCATTGTGGTACATAAAAATACACTATACTGGAAAGTGTTTAGGGGTTTAATGTAATCACATGACAAAGCAATGCAATACAGCCATTTTTGTTAGTACTGCAATGCAATACCATAAATAGAGCCTAACAGTAGCAGTGTTTATAGTCACCTTTACACACACACAGACAGATATACATATATTCTAGAGGAAAATGTTTGATGCCAAATTCAAAGGATATTTGGCATCATGTAGCTAGATTTGAATTTAGGTGCCTGGATAGGGCCATGAAGTATTGCTGTATATTTGTAGCTTTTTATTTGGGAGCCAGGCCCATTACTGTACATTTGTTAATGACCCTAATATGTATTGTACTGTGAACAGCTAATATAAAGCAAGGTAATGGATGGTTGCTGGTGCCTAACCTGGCAATCTTTCAAGCTGTTCTGGACGGAAGCTTGATCTCCAATGTTCTGATATTTCTCCAGCTTCTTTTCTTGTTGATCAAACCAAGATTTTAGACTTTGCACACTGTTTCTGTATTCTGTCCAAGATTCCAGCAACCCTTCCAGCAGCTGAATCTGTAGAGAAGCACAAATGTATATACTATGGTTGGAAATCATATAAAAGGTAAAATTATCCATAGGTAAAATGTAATTAGGTTACACAGAGGGATAGGATAAGTTTGGCAGATCAAAAAAAAATACCTTTAACATTTACAATAATAATATGCCACGGCTTTCTTGAGATACCTGACCTTTTAATTTTTGTTAATCTGTGTCCCAAAAATCACTGATTATAGATTGTGTGGCTTACCAGTTATGGAAGTCTTTCCAACTAATAAACAATATACATATCGCATATATGGTATATGTACTGTATTATTACCTTTTCTGTTATCAGCCCTTGAAGGATCTGCCAGCGTCTATTCATAGCTCCCAGCTTCTCAGCAAAATCAGTTTTGTCACTCCTTTTACTTTCCACATCCAGGCTGCTGATCTGGAGCACTGATTGGTTCACAAAGTCCACAGTCAGTTGCTTACAGTTGATGTCAATCTTAAATCCCTGCAAAAAAAAAGTACAAAAACAAACTTTGCTAAAGGATTGCAGTGTTTCATCATTGTATAATAATCATATTATTGTAATATTTACATCAGACCCTAACCAAAAGAAATTAGGTTATCCTAATCAAAGTGTTACAGACAAAAACATCCTACAGCTATTCTGCTTGGAAGTAGAATCATTTACTGGGATATTGTTGGTCTTCAGGAAGAAACATGGGGAGCAAATACCTGGGGAGCTGCCACAATATTGCTGTTTTGCAACTTGTGTTTTTATGAGGCATTAACATAAACGGGTTATGCTCATATTAATAAAACGCCTCTTAATATTACAGGTGCCTCATGACCTAATTTTTGTAGATATGTTTAGAAAAGATACAACTAGAAAAGACTAAGGTGTAGGATGTGCCCACTACAGTAAAAACCAACAGGTTTAACAAAGGCTGTATTTTCCAGAAATGGAAAAACATTTTAAGTAATTTTTACGTCCAATGGCCATCCATCCACATTTAAACTCTAGAACCTAGGTTTTCAATTCTCAGAAATTGATAATTGCTTTCTTTTTACATGGCTATAGATTCTTACCCCTTTTTTCTAAAAGATATATTATTAGGGATGCTAGATGATGAATAAGGACTCTATCATACTATCATGTCAAAACTTTATGTCGAGAAACATTGTCTATAGTGTCTCTTGGCCTGCTTTAGATGACAGATGTTGGTCCCTCCTCAATTGTAATCACATATTCTGTAATCAAACCTCATTGTTATTAACACAATCTACAGAAAATAAGTCTGGCCACTTAGGTATAATGGGCTTGATTTATGAAAGCTCTTCAATGCTGGGGAGGATACACTTTCATCAGTAAAGCTGAGTGATCCAGCATACCTGGAATGGATCTGGTTCAGGATTGAAAACATTTGTTAACAAATAGCAAATGAC
This sequence comes from Pyxicephalus adspersus, assembly GCF_032062135.1. Lineage (NCBI taxonomy): Eukaryota > Metazoa > Chordata > Amphibia > Anura > Pyxicephalidae > Pyxicephalus > Pyxicephalus adspersus. The sequence goes on from NC_092861.1 coordinate 111,152,441, forward strand.
TTTTATGAAATTCATTCCAGCCTTGGAGAGCTTTCAGAAATTAGGCCCCATAGGTGAACAGTAACAGATTGTGACTTTTCAAGGAACAAAGTGTGCACATTATAATTTCCCAGGAACCAAAGTGTAAAGATTAGGGTGATTTAGGTTGCATCCTGTGACAGATTTGACCTTCTCTCTTTCAAAGGAGGAACAAATATAGGGACACGCTTGCTCATCCCTACTGAAATGTATTACCATCTAATAATAACATTTTTATTTAATGAAAATGTAGTATGACTCACTGTATACTCAGTAATATATCAGTACCATATAAATACTAGATAATAATAATAATTATAAAAATATATTTTGATATAGTTTAGCAGAAAAAGGTTATGATGGCCTCTCTGTGGTTTAAACATTTTTGGACCATAATTACCTTGTATTTTAGTAGATATTCATGAATAGCTTCACAACCCACAACATTCCTGATGTTCTGTTCATCTTCTTTTATTACATTTTCCATTAGTGAAATCCACGTCATGACTTCAGTAATGGCGTGGCGTGATGGAAGCTTGTCCATCTGAAGCTACAAATAAAAATAAAATGCCTATGTCAATAGCATATAAAGGCAGGGTCAACACAGAATCTATCTGTAGTAGTTTCTTAGTATTCATAAATAAAATAGAACTTCTGGAGAAAAAGGGATAAAAGGGGCAAGGAAAAGACAGAACAAAGGAAAGAAAAGAGAAAAGAAAACAAGAAGTATTGTTGACTCTTTCATATGCCCACACAGGATAAAAGTAAAGGATCAGCTATCACCTACATCTATGTCCTTTCACAGCAGCATATACTCATATTTTGCTATATCAGCTATGGCACAGAGGTAATGAAAGCTGAATATATGCAGCTGGAAAGAAGGGTGATTAAAGCTGACATATACCCATCCACAAGGTTCTTGATGGTATCTTCCCTCACTTTTCTTCCAAGTCAGGGAGTTTAGGCAATTTTGATTGTCTGTTGCAGCTTGAAGAATTCCTGTACATATGCATAAGTTTTTTTATCTCAGCATAAGCCAAAATTGTATGCTGAGTTGTGCATGAAGGGCTCAATACAAAGAACATTGCAAACAGATGAACAGAAGAGACATAGTATTTCTATTGCAATAATAGAAAAGAGTCACTTTGGGATTACATTGTATGATGATATTGTTCTTTCCCATCTTACCTGATGAAGTTTTTCTTGTACCACTGGGATATGAGAGAGGAGCTCTGTCCACTGATTATCTATCTGTGCCAGTTCAGAACGAAGTGAGGCTGTATCAACCTTTTTCAGACGAAGCAGCTGGTTACCAATATTCAGCACAGATGATTTCAAAGAAGATTTGGCATCAACCTCTTTGGAGAATTCCTACCAAGTCAGTGTAAAATAGAATGACATGTTCAGATAATTAACATATTGATAAACAATAAATGTCACCTGCATCCACTGCCCTTATATAAAACACCCTATGAACATCTTTATATTCATAAAGATGTTCATAGGGTAGACCAATTTCTGTAAGTGCTTGTTGCCTGGTATTGTGCAGAGACAAAATTGATTTTTTTTTAGGTAATAGCAAAAAAATCTTGATTATGACACATGACAAACTTTACACATATTCCTAAATAGGTTTTAAAGTAATCTAAATTTATGTAAAAAAGGGAGGAGTCAGAATTAGGAATTAGTAAGGCTATTCCTCACATTCATCGAGGATCACCAACTGATTATGTTTTTGATTCAGCTTGGTATAATTCAGTAAAGCACTTCATCCCCACTTTTAATATTTTTTATTCATCCTGGAAAGCCTGTTAACATCATTTTACAGCAAACTAGTATATTGATTGTAGCTTGTATACTGATCACAAGATTTTAAAATGAGACACCTTGACTTTACTTTCCAGGGCACCTGATAACCTACAGAGTTCCAAGTTTTGGGGGTCCTACAAAATTTAACATAAGGTAACATGAATTTGAGCTTATCTCCCTAACCACACTTACCAAAAAAGCATTTAGATGATCTCTGACTGTCTCCAGCTCTTGAGGCACAGTAACAGATTGTTCAGTCCAAAAGTCCAATCTATCCATTGCAGTGCGCAACCACTGAACAAGTTCAGCTGACTCATTTTTATATCTAGAAACAGGAATTTAAATGGTATAATCAAGGCAGCTCTTTTGTACACATGTTTTAACTTACATGGACAATTCAGTAACAAATTACACAAATAATTATGAGATAATTACTCAAAACATCACAACCCATAGTAAATGTAATTTTGCATTGTAGATGACAGTAAAATGCTCCTTAAAGTTAATTTGCTAATTAATACAAGCAATCCTAAGTACAAAGTTCCTTTAAAGTAGAGCTTCGGACTAATTTACATATGGTTATACTATAAGAGTTGGGAAAATCTATTTAAAAAAATCATAGAAAGTTATTTCTTATTAACATTTAGTTTTGGCACAAGGTCCTGTTGTGTGTCCTGGTAAGCTTGTCATACCTCGTCCAGTGATTCAGAATATTCTCCATTCGGCTCAGTTCCTTAGAAACCCTGCTGGTGTTGCTCAGCCATTGTTCACCCAGCTGATTCAGTGAGCTCTCTAGTTCTGAGCAATTGATTGACATCAGTAATCTCTTCCCATCATCCAAAACCTGGTAAAGCCTTGGTTGGTGCTCTGCTAGCCTAGACTTGAAGCACTGTAAAGAACAATCAAGGAGGACTAGTTAGTTGCCACCATGGGCCACCTGATTTACTAAAGCTCTCCAAGGCTGGAAAAGTTACACTTTCATCAGTGAACCTGGGTGATCTAGCAAACCTGGAATGGATTTCTTTCTATTTGTTAGCAAGGGTTTTCAGTCCTGGACCAGATGCATTCTAGGTTTGCTGGATCATGGGAGATACAATACCAGCCTTAGCCAATATATAAAAAAGAAGGTAGATAATGAGATTAAAAGGTGAATCATGACCAAACAAGGAGAGACTTGGAGATTGAAAGAAAAAAATGCAGCCTGCAATAAATATCAATAACTCTACACATTTTATTACTTAGTGACAAAAAAAAGATTCCTCAGTACCTGATACAACTGAATCCTTTCTGTCAGTCTTTCTTCAGATTCTTCCACAAGCCCCACAATTGGTATGTTGCTCTCAATTGACTCCAGTTGTTTGCCCATGTCCTGATATTTCTCATCCAATTGCATCCATGTCTAGAGATTTATGATTAGCAATTATATATATAAACAAAATTAATAAAATTCTTATTAATTCTTATAATAATACATACAGTATACGTTCGGCCCTCCTACCCTACCCATGTTTTCCTTCTCTCTTCTTTTTACAACTGTACCTTGCATTAACATTACAACTTTTATTTATAGTATGTCCACTACGCACTTACTGGCCACCACACAGGATTTAACCATCTCCCTTTGTGTCTTTTAGACTTGTATCATTATAGTGAGAAACTTACAATTTAAAGATTGTTTTATTGTAATAACCTGTTTGATATTCACCTTTTGTATCATCATTGTATCCAAAGAACCTAGCTGTTGTGTGTGATTCGTATAACATGTAGTATCCAATAAAAACTATTTCAACAGAAAACAAAGATTTACCTTCATAACAACAACAACATTTTTATCAGGTTTTTCTAATTTTAAACCGATATGTTCTAAAGAGTTTATATTGTTATATATTTAGAGATACAAATACCCTAATGAAAATTACTGGTTTTAAAATACATTTACACAATATATATTTATATAAAATATATTATGTATGGTAATTAAGGGGTTATTAAGGGGTCTATTTATCAAAGTTTATAAAACTTTTTTCTAAAATGTTTTTTCACTTAAATCTTATACTGTACAGTGTTTAAGCCTGGGGAGTGATTCTCGCTATCAGCACAGAGGACATAAGTACACCAGACACAAAATTAAATCCAAATTTTACATTCTTTCCTCCAAAGATACACTTTCTGGGCATTCATTTTTCCCTTTCTGATGCAGTTGATTTTTTGAGAGTTTTAGGGTAGGTCAATCTCAAGAATAGTTAATTTGCTTGTTACTACCTAATACACCCATGGAACTCCATGGAATTGTAGAAAAAAACACACATTCTATGTCCTGATCACTAATAAAACCCATCAGAAATATTTTGTATTTAAAATATATGTATTGATTATTATATTAATAAATATATATTATTATGTATTGATGTAAAAATATTATATCTGAAGTACAAGTGAACTTTTATCGGTTTTGTGAGGTCAGTAAAATACTAAAAACACAAACAAATGAGTAAGTAAGAAGTCAGGGTAGGGGTTTTGCCTTACCTCTAGTATGTATTCCAGCTCTACTCCTCTCTTGTGTGCTTGTTTCAGTACAGCAGAAGCTCTTGCCATTAAGTCTGAGTGTTGTTGAGTCTCCCTAGAAGATGCATAACTGCTGATCTTACGGAAAAGAGTTTCTGTGAGGATCATATGTGACTCCAAGCCTTGGAAATACTCCTGAAAAAGATTTAATGTATTCATAAGGAATATAAAAAGTAATATTTCTATCTACAAATGACACTTGGACCAGTTTCATATATTTGACAATACTATTCAATATTGTAACTATACTACAATGCAATTCTCACACATCCACAATGGAGCAAAATAGAGTATTAGAATTAACATATGTTCAGACAATTTGTTTAAAAAAACTGTACTGAATAAAGAGATATAAGGTGGTGAAAAATAAAACCTTGACTGGTATCTTTGGAGTCAGACCAAGACTTAAACATTTTCTGTGATCGCTTGTGTGCATTCCAGCACACTACACAACCGAATGTATTTATGCAAGTAGTTTATGCAAGACAAAACAAATACAGTGAAACTTGTAACACTCTAAATTGTTACACTGCAATTGTGGCCGGGCTATGGAGAGTCAAATATTTCAAGTATTTAGGGATTATGTAGGTATTATAACAGTATATTTGGCAGAGCACATACACCTACCTTGTGCTTCTGAAGCATATTATGGACCTCTTCTCTAGAGGAGACAATGCATTTCTGTCCTCCAGACATCTTTTCCTTTCCTGTTTCAATCAAGTCAGCCAGGTCTTGCAAAGCTCTTTCATACTGACTCTTTAGGGCAAGGTTCTGATTTAGTCCACCTCTTCTTGTGCTGATGATCATCATCAATTCATCATAAGTATCCTGTACACAAGAAAAAAAAAACAAACCTATTGCTTAAGTAAAAAGACTTGCAAATAATAAAAGAATACAAGCAATGGAGAATCTGACCGCTGATCTCAATAAACTTAGTGGGACATTTCTTAAAATCTGGTCTCCCTGGATTATGTTCCAGGAATCTGATGTATACAAAAATATGATGAGAGAACACATTGGGGTTCCCGTCTTTTCCGATGGAGCGCCCTTTATACTTTACCGAAGAGATTTGAAAGGAATGGGGTATGGGTCGGGGACAATGGTTTTTAAGGTTGTATGCTATTTGACATGATTCACCGAAAAATCAGCAATCTATTGGGTAATATTTTTTGTTGCACTGTAAGGATTTTATTCTTTCTATTCTTTCTTTTTGTCGGTTTATGTATGTCTTGATTACTGTTTGTTTTATGAGAGACAGATGAATATTTCTGGACTGTAATAATGCGATCTTTGTTCACCCTGTCCGTTTTCTTTGTTGTTTGTTATGGAAAATTTAAAATCAATAAAAAATGAAAATGTTTAAAAGAAAAAAAGAATACAAGCAATATCAGAAAACATAAGACCTTTTTGAATGTAATTTATTAATAAGCCATTTCAAATTGTTTAAAGAATTAAGCTATGGTATTCCATACCGTCAAGTCACTTATTAAAAGGGAACTGCCAGAAGATTCAAAGTGTAGGCTATGTGCATTAATTTGCTTTCAATTTTGCCATAGCTGAATGCTGGCCCACTTAACATTGCATTATAGTGACACACATGCTTAGTCACAGAGCAGGGGTGAGAAAAATCAGCTCCCCTCATCTGTTAGGAAATACCAGGATGTGTGGCATAGCTGCGTATATCCCAGAAATTAATGGAGAAATACAAGTCTTTTGACAGGTAAATATCTGTAATATAGGCCTTTCATCTGTCTATTAAGCATTTTATCTGGAGTTCAATTTTAAAAGAAGCATTACAAGTGTGATTATGTACAACATGTTTAGAAGAGGTGACAATAGGATAAAAACCTCTAAATCAGTAATCAACAAAAATGTCACACAAATAAATATCCTCTACTCTACAGTACACAATTCTAACAAAATGTGTTATGAAAAAATGTTTAAATATACGAAAAATTAAAAAAATCTACATTTTCCATACCTGAAGCTTTGATAGCTCTAAAACAAATTGCTGGTCCACCTGTAGCTTATCTCCACGCTTTTTCAATTCAGTAATTTCTGTATCCAGTTCTTTTAAACTGTCTTCTGATTGTAAAATAGCCTAAACACAGGAAAAAATATTTATTACAAAGAGAAAAATAATACAAGTAGTCATGATTGTATAACAGTCTCATCAACAAATGTGCAATGGTTTAAAGCAGCAATGTATTCTGCATGACAGATGAAAAATCATCACTAAGAGTTATTATTCTAAATAAAAGTTTGTGTAAACAATGCTACATTAAAACGTGGATACCAGCAAATTGTCACCTTATATAATATACCATTTGCAGGACATTACTTTTCATAGCTAGTGAAAAACTAAACATTCAGAGACAGAGCTAGCACCAAAATACAAATGGACCCACAGGAAGGTGAGACAGTAGGTGTGAATTCTTTTTGTTAACTCATATTTGCAAGTATGTGTCATAAGTGTAGAGCCCAAACTCATCCCCAACATTTTAGCTTTAAGTGGTAAATGTTATAATCTCTGTCAAGTTTTTTTAGTTGGTTGTGTCCTTGCTGGGTACTTTTGTCCTTATGATCTGCCTTGATGACTACAAGGAAATGAAAGTAAATTTTTCCTATTGTAATAAGGAAACTAATAAATAAAACGGAAAGAAGTTCTAACCTTTCTGTTCTTTGTACAAAGAATAGCAGTAGCTATGTTGAACAAAATACATGCAGCAGATATAGTAGAATAGACTTATTCCAAAAACATCAAACTGCTTCATCATCATATTCTTGTATTAAAAAAATAATTGTTTGGGCAGACTTTCATACAAGAAATTGTCAACAAAACCCAAATTATCCTAATATATCTAACCATAATTATGGTGAACTCAAGCAATGGTGCAGACACAATTGTTCTTTAGTGCTCCTCTAGGCACATACGGCATATTATATACTATATTTGCCAGGTACTGTGAAATTGCAAATATAAGGCTTTGAGATAAAAGAAAAAAATTGCACTCCCTACATTTAGAGTTATTAAAAGGTAACTCTGGAAAGTTTTGTTGGGGGAAAAAATAAGCCAAATTATGTTAGGTGGGTCTACAACTATTATATGAATAAGAGGCAAGTCATGACCGTGTGGTTTAAGGTATGCATTTTGATAATCAACTGGGTATATACAATAGATGTTTTATATAGTGCTTGATCTGTAAGATCCTTTTGGTATACATTGTCTTTTTCTGATGCAGCTAAACATGTTACTGGGCCTATTGATGACAACGACAGTGTATGACAATTGTGCTGTATATGTTTTTTCAACATTGTAAACTACTAGACCTTAGTAATAACTTACTATACTTATCTGGGCATGTTTATACATGTTTTACACATGTTTCATATATATGTTTATATACAGCTGCTCATAAAAGAAGATTCAGCCATTTTTTACATATTCAATGGTTACCTTCCCTAATTATAGGCATTAATATTAACTGATTGTCACAATGGCATAATTTTGTTGATTATATAACTATCAGTGTATGTGATATTTTTACAGCTGCTTCCCTTGCTTCTTGCATGCTCAGGAAGGATACCTTTAAAAGCCTGTGTACACTTATGTCCGGGCTGAAAGCAATTTACAAGCGCAACAAAATTTGTAATTTTTTTAACTATTTGCACTTAGGAAGAAATTGATGAAGTGACTAAAGCATACAAGAATATGATGTATATTTCATATTCACTAGTTTATTTTATTACACTCAGCTGTTTTATTATGTAATATTGTTTATATATTATCAGGTAAAATCATTTGTGTTTAAACAATAAGGTTTATGTAAGTTTATAGGTATTTAGGAAAAAGTATGTATGTAATCAATTAAGGCTGGTTGCCATTGGAAAGTTCTTTAACTGGAATATCATTATAATAAAATGTTTCTGGTGAGACTGCTGACCTCAAACATATGACCTCAAGTAAATGGATCGTACAATTTCATAAAGGCAGTTTTCCTCTGTTTGAGGATTCCTTGCTTGCTAATTTTTAAATTTTAAATGGTTTGTTGTTTACACATATGGAATATTAGGAGAAAGAATGTAGGTGTCCCCAGCTTCTGACTGCAGGTGCCTTTACTGCTTTCTTTTTATACATTTAAATTGTATATAATCCCTTCTGTTTTAGCACACAAATGTACCATTATTTCAGATCAAATAATGAAACTTCATATCTTAGGCACAGGCATAAAATGGTATGTAGTTACATTTTTACTTTTTTCATCATATAAACATGGGCAAGGTGCGAATGCTAAAACTCCAAAGATGTATTTTTTTATGCCTGTTGGTAAGTTATTTTATTGTTCATATATTTAAATAACCTGCTATTATAGCTATCTGTTATCAACTTTATACAGCCATAAGAACAGTGTGCCGGAATAGTGTAAAAAAGCAAAGCAGTATTTAGCTGGCATTATACCTATGGAAAGCCTATCTTCTGTAACCATGAATGCCGAAGTAGTAACTTTAGCAACATTACGCCCTGCATCATCATGTTCCAGCTGCATAGTTATTTATGCAGTTAGCAAGCAATAGAACCACTGAGAAGCTTAAGCCTGACTCTATTGAATAGCTTTCTCACTGGTTCATAATGCTGCCAAACTCACTTTGCTAGCAATGAAGTGTCACCTCCCTGTTTCTGCTAGTAAGGGATTGACTACAATAAAATATGTAATGAGTTGCTGTCACTGGTAAGATGTTGCATGTGAAATGGTCCTTAGTGGCTGGAGAAGCAGGTGGGCACTTAATGGTTTTGCTGCAGACCACCAATGCATACCTTCTTTTTATGCCAAAACATCTTATATCCTAAATGACAACTAAGTTCTATTTGGCTTTGGAACACGTACATTCCAAATGGAATAGCTGACAAAATGTTGACATCAATATCAACAAATGTATACAGCCCAATCTCTAATGTTTGTTTTCTTTCCCCTTCCTGAAACTTATGGTTCAGTATATATTGGATAAATGAGATTAAGGAAAACCTGTTCTCTTTAGTTGTTTCAACCTGTTTCAACTAAAGTCACTTACCGATTGCATGACATCTTTTATTTCATGAATTTTGTCTTTTGATGCCTTGATATACTAGTAAATACCAAAGGGGAAACTGTATAGGTACTCATATCGAGCCAGCGTGGGTGTGGATAAATGTGTTCAACAGTAGAATCTCTACAATGCAATCCCAGCTGCAGATGGAAAGTATCTGGGTGACCTCCATATCAGTAGTAGAGGTGGATACAGCAGAAGGGGAAGGATTCAACTTTTATTCAAACTAGATTTGTGGGATTTCTTATACAGCACACTGACAGTAGATTAAATATTTTGTAAGTTTTCATTATCTACTGCATTATAAATCATGGTATTTTGTATGTGCTGATTTTGGCCAGTGTATCTGAGTAGGGTAATTATTTTCATTGTCTATCTATGTAATGCTTAGTAAACTTAGATTTCTAAGCAATGCCTGCTTTACCTTAGTTTAAAGAATTTATGGTCAATAAATGTTTGCAAACTTTGTATTAACCCAAACCTATTCTGACATCTGCTTCACATTGAGGTTATCTTATAACAAATTGCCAGTTAATGTGTTCTAAGACTACAATATATTTTGTATTAAAATTTTTTCCTCAGTTTTCGGGACTGCTATTTATGCATCAGTATAGGAGACAAAACCCTGGTTTCAGTCAGGAAATATTAGCCATTATAAATTGGTACATTATTAAACTCAGATCACATATAATCATGAATGATTTGCTGACTCCATTACACAAAGAAAGCTAATGCGCATTTGCAAAAAAGACAGGTACATTTTATTCTTATGCATTTATTTATAAAATACTTTATTTGCAAAACTTTTGTAGTAAAATTCACAGCCTTATAAAATTCCAGGCGTCTTTTGCTATGACACATAGCACATACTCAACGAATTTTACCTTGGTACATCTTGTAGTGAACATTAGACCATGATTATATTATTGTCAAGCTACAATTATTTGAAATGAGTAAATGAGCAAGGAAGACAGAATGGCAAAGCAGAGAAGAAGTTGTACAATGAACAAGCACTAATGAAATAATAGACTAACAAAACAAGGTAACAAAAGTTAGCGGTATCTTGGAATGTGACCCATCTGGTATAGGGTTCCTGAAGATTCAACAAAAGGGGAGAATCCCTGGAAATATGAAATGCAAAAGAGAAAGGATTTCAAGACAGATGGAAACAGTTAATGAGGTAAAAGAAAAGTATAAATAAGAAGAAAAGCAAAGCATAAGAAAACTCACTCCTAGGGCCTGATTTTTGAAAGCTCTTCAAGGCTGGAGAAGATACACTTTTATCAGTGAACCTGGGTGATCCAGCAAACCTGGAATGATTTGGTCCAGGATCAAAAACATTTGTTAACAAATAGCAAATTACTTTTAAGAAATCGATTGCAGGTTTGCTGAATCACCCAGCTTCACTGATGAAAGTGTATTCGCCACAAGCCTTGTAGAGCTTTATTAAATAAGCCCCATACACTAAATTAGTGTAGATAGATAGAAGATATGTGCAATTCACAATATCATGTGTAGTCCACGGGGGTTATTCTTCTGTATGGGGAAGGAAAACATCCTTTTTTAGTTTCCTATTTAGTGTGATTCACTTTGAACAGCGGGTTTCTTTTAGATTTATTGGTACAACCATGATGTGCGTGTGTGTGTAATCCTAGAGTCCTTTTCTGTTCAGTATGGCCTACTGCTGAGAACACCTGCTGGGGGGGGAGACACAATATTTCCATAAGCTTTTAAGATTGGTTATCCTCTCCCACTGGCAGCCAGGAATAAGTAAGTAGACAAGCCATCAAATTAATAAATCCATAAATGTTTTTTATAACATAACAAACTTTACATTGTATTTAACTTATTTCTTTCCTTTTTTTAATTTTGATTGAGCCTTTTTAACAGCTACTGTAAATATAATAGCCGCTGTGTGTTTAAGACTCCCTAAAGACCAAGTAGTAGTAGGAATGCTGTATGTACTATATAGTACATACAGCAAGTAGATAGTGTAAAAATGTCTGGTAGATTTATGTTAAGATGAATATCTTTTCAATGGCATGTTCATGAACATGTGGCATATTTCAAGGCATATACCTTGTTAGTAAGGGGAATGAAGTCATTAAATTCTGGGATAGCCTAAAGACTTTTATAATAATTTTTGACCGAATGTGAAGTGAATAACCTCACAGTGTATGTCCTGTTATTGTTAAAACTAAGTTACGATATGATAATTTATTTTCGTCATTATGGCATTAACAGCCTTATTCATTAATTACCTGCATCTGTTCTTTCGCTGGTCGCTCAGCTGCTTCTGCCAGTTTGTGCAGTATGATGTATTTATTATCAGCCAAGGAGGTAAACAACATCTTCAAATCATTCTGTGAGTAAATAACATTTATACAAATAAATGTTACAGATAAAATCAAATACATGACTTTCAAATCTTTGCTTCACAAATATACCTGAACATTGGATTACATATACAAGAAATCATGGTTTGTAGCAAGCAATAAAAAACAAATTTATCAGCATATTTCACAAATATGTGGATAGTACATACTATATACTAAAAAAGAGGGGGTCAGTGGTGACTATATATAATAAACCACAATTTATTCAAAATATTAGGAAAAAAATAATTTAGCTCTATGAATCTTTGGATATATAATTTGTCTAAGATCTGTGAATTTCCAAATAAAAATATTTTATTTAGAACCAGGTCAGCAGTGGTAGCCTACATAACCCCTCAGTATAGATCCACTTTAACAAAAAACACATTCCACTATAGAACAGTATCTTATATTTACCTGACAAATAATCCTAAAATAAAAATGTTACCTAATGGTAATCTGCCACCACTGCTTATTAACATATATGTAAAATAAAAGGGTCACGGTATTCATATCCAAGCAACATTACACTGTCCAGAATGTATTGATAAGCTATGTGCCATTTTGGCTAAAGCAACCTTACAATGGCTGTCATTACTTTTACTCTGAAGTGTTTGGATATGTATGAAGATTTATATTGGATAGCCCTTTTTAGTGAACCACTAAGTTATATATCTTCAAACCACTGCTTGCTGAATGTAGCCAGAAAAATACATTATGTCTTTAATCGTCAATTCTGGCATTACAATTTATAGTCTTCAGGTAGTGTCAATGTTGTACAAAAATCTCATAGGATCATGTACCTGGAATGTCAGAAGATCCTGTAATCTTTCCTTCATCTGGTTACATCTGTGATTTACAACAGATTCTAAAGAGTTCAGTCTTCCTAGAAGACAATACAGTGTGTCCTCTATGATCTCCTGGTGACCTCCAGTGCTTGGTAAAGTTTGTAAAAAGAGATTTTTGTTCTTGTCCATCTCTTCGCTCATTTCTTTAATGTCTTTTGCCAAAGTCTGTATTAAAAAAGGCACAACAATGTCTTAACAAAGTATTGTAAAATCACTAAAATTTGAAGTTAACAACAAAACAATTACTCATAGCAAAAAAAATTGTAGAAAGAAAAACAAAAAAGAAATTGCTTTACATTAGAAAAGATACATTTTTTAATACCTGTGAACTAGGTTGGAACATTTTTATCTGCTGAAATGATATGAAGAAATGAAGATATTAAACATGGTATTAAGTAGAGTAAAAATAAATAAATAGAGGTGCATTGTGGTCCTTTATGATCCAGAGGAAGACCTAATCTCAATGCCAAATAAGTGCATTATGCAAATAATGTGTTCAATCACAGCAAACTATGTATATATTAACAAAACATTGGCTGGAATTAATAAAGCTCTCTAAGAAAGAAAACTATCATGTGAGGCCCAATTTTCTGCTATAGTAAAAATGGCAATAGTAGAGAGCATTAATCATAAATAGTACAATATTCAAGAAAGATAAAGGATGATGACGAAAGTAGCAGAAAGGTGACCATGACATGAGACTATTCCTTTTTGAAACAGATTTTATTAAGATTCCTTCTACAGCTGATCGTATATGCCATTGAATAAAACATACCTCTTGGTGGTAAAGACAGGTTTCTGTCTCTTCTGGTTGAAGAGCAGTTTGTACAAACAGTCCTTCCTCCACATCATCCAACCAGGTAGAAGTAGCTGAGATGGCATCATAGAGTTTTTTCTCTAATGGAATGATTTTTTTCTCTCCAACCACAGTCTAAATAAATAAATTGCAAAGCATATGGTCATAGTATAATTTGATGCATAATATTTGCATAAGCCGAAGTACATCCAATATGTCACACTGAACAAAAACAAAACAATAACAAAATAAAATGAAGACTAATATATATTAAACTGTATAAAAAAAATCTATTTTATAAAACAGGATATGCTTTTAAAGTAAATTTAGTAACTCTGTGTGAAAAAAAAGAGATAAAATAAATGATACTAATAAAAAAGCTAATTGGTACCTAAAAAGTAATCGGCACTTAAATCCTAGGCATAAAGGGAGACTAGACTTTGGTGTGTTGGACAGTTTTAGAAATATGATAAAGAACAAATTAGTAAAAGCTGTTAGTATTTCTGTTCACCTTAAAAACATGCATATACTAATATTTCCTTTTTTCTGAAAATAGAATTAGGAACCATCTCTTTTGAAAAATAAAAACTCAAAACCAAAAATGGCTGTAGAAAAGCTTTATGTTTTGTGGTCTAAATAAATGATGTTAAACAAATAGAGAGGGCATTTTATTAGAAGGCTACTAGATTGTAAGCTCTTGGAGGCAGTGTCTTCTCCTCCTGTGTCACTGTCTGTATTTGTCTGTCATTTGAATCCCTCCTATTTAATGTACAGCTCTGCGTAATGTTGGCATAATGTTGGCGCTATAAAAATCCTGTTTCTTATTATTATTAATTTTAATAATAATAATAATAAAGGCTGAAAATGTTGCTTGGTTGTAAACAATAATAGATGTTCAACCAGTGGATTTTAGTTTTAATGTTGACAAACAGATTGATATATCGCATGTCATATAAAAAAGCACTTGGCTTCTCTAATGCAGCAGGGGTGCCCACTCTTTCTACTAAAACATGTTTACTAAATGACACTAGACTAGAAGTTAGATATTCTTACATGTCAAAGCATTATTAATAATTAAGTACCTGAGATGATACATCTTCCAGTGCTTGGTTTAATCCATCCAAAATGTTTACCACAGAGGATTTGTCTTGTACTTGCTTGTCTCCTTTGTAAAAAGGCACACCAGGTATAATTCTGTTTGTTTGGCTGAAGATCTGATTAGAGAGACACATGAAAATCATAGTTACCATTACATACCATAAAAGTTTTTACTACATTCAACTCTACTCATCTGTGCTGCACAATTACCGGTTGCTCTTGTTCCTGCTGTAAAGCACTGTGAATAAGCTTCTCTTTGGTGCTAAGCTCTTGGTGCAGACTTTCCCATTTCATTCTCATCTGCTCTTGAGATGTCGATTTTACACCCTCCAAGCCCAACTCTCTAGACAAGGAATCTGCCACGTTACTATGTAAAACAGTAAATTACACATTAGTAAACATAAATAAACCAAAAAGTAAACCTATCAATATTGGAATTTTACGAAAATATTTTACCAATATAAAGGGAGATAAAATAAGTGAACATGATATGTGATGATTGTGTATAAATACATGTTAAGCCGGAGTTCTTCCTTATACTTAGAATCTCTTACCTGCTTTTAAAATGGTACAAAGAAAATGTGTATTAACATTCCTTCTAAAAGTAAATTGTGATGCAATTTCTCTGCATCTTTTATGCAATATTAACAGTTGCTAAAATTTATTTTTAAAAAAATGTATTTAAATAACTGTACATTTTTTTAACAAACTAACACACTAACCTAATTTATTATGAATGTGGTCACATACCCAGTAGTACTTAAACTCGATGAAGGAAGGACTGTTTTTTTGTGTAAAACCCTGTTCACAGGAGAGGAGAGCAGGAAGAATATTGTTATTAATGTACTGCTGCTTCTTCATTTCCAATCAGAGAAACTAGAATGGGTCCTGAACTAGACCTCCTAACTGTCGCGAAGTCTGTACTAGATGTCTGATGTCTGGCTTTGGGGCTTGGCTGTGGTATCTGGCAGAGACTTAGATCACAAGAATGACTGACTACTTGGAGATCAGCTTTAAATGTGCAAATTTGCAAACCCATTTTATTTGGTGTTATAGTAAATCCATTTAACGTTTTATACCTGATGTTTGTCCGATCAGTGGTTGTTTGCTGGTTTATGATTTCCCCTCCACGACTTGCAACAGATTGCAATAATTTCTTCTGCTCAGCAAGTTCCTGTTCCAGTTCCTAATTTATGATATACAAGCACAGATTATATTTGGATTTTGTTTTATTTTTATCTGGTGGTCTGTCTTAGAATGACCAGAAGTGTGTTAGGACTTTAGAACACTTCGTTATTTCGGCTTCAAGTATTCCACTTGTTCAAAAATTGATCTCTATTACCGTCATTATATTATATATGTTAGCTAATCAATATCCCATTCCTAATAAACATTCTGTTAAATAATTATAAAAAATGATCAATCAAAAAGTACCATTTAAATGATTTTTGATTGATTAAACAATTGAACATTTTAAAAAATATATGCTTTGATTTTTTCAGGATTTACCTTCTGTTTCTGTAGACTGTTCTGCTTCTGCAGTGAGCGTGTTGTACGTGTTTGTGCCAACCATTCCTGGACACTGGGACTCTGTGATGATGAAAGCTCTGCTTCTGACTCTTCTTTTTCATGAAATGTTCCCTATGTAAAGAAATGAAAAAATACCACAATAATTCAACTAGTCTTTCATAACCTTCATAGAAAATGGTTTACTAGTGCAGTTTTCTGCTTCTATCTACACAGCAGTGTTGTCTATTAATAATACTGTAAAGTGTTTTATCATATTATAATTTCATTTCATTCAGGAATAAGGTTTATGGAGTCATACTTGTATTGCATCTAAAAATAACTAACTGCTAATTTGATTACCTTTTGAATATAAACACAGACACCTAATTACTCCAATCCAATTAGTATGGCGCTCCCATAGTGAGTGTGTTATTGCGTATTATGTCTGACTTTTTCAGCATGTCTGTGGTAGTCTAAGCTAGGTAATCTCTAGCCTCTCATACAAACCTAATGTCAGATATCTGTATTAGTTTGTGACGTCAATGAGGCAGACACAAAGTAGATCAGCTTTAATTAACTAGCAGTTGTAGTTGTTAAAGATTAGTTTAAAAAAGCTTATAGTCAACACAGTCATATAGTTGACAAGATAACCATCTGGTACAAAAAAAGTAAAAGGTGGGAGTATATAAAATCATCTTCATCATCATCATTAAAATCAAGTCATATGATCTGGTTGCCTATTTTAAAAGATACAACCTAGGAGGCGAGATTGTTAAAAAGGCTGAAGCTAGTTAAGGTGCGTACACACTTCCAATTTTTATCGTTCCAATCGAACGACGAACGATCGATTGGGCAAAAAATCGTTCGTAAAAAAGTAACCAACGACGCCGACGAACGAGGAAACTCGTTGGAAACGAACGACCGGACCGGCGGATCGGATTGGACGACGATCGTTGAACATCGTTCGTGTGTACGGTCGTTCGTTGATCATCCATGCTCAGAGCATGCGTAATGAACGAACGGTCGTTCACTTTCCTGTCGTGCACATAGTTCCTCTATCGCTCAAACAATCGTATCTATTGTGTGTACAATATCTACGAACGATCGTGTCGTTATCTCTATGTGCAGGATCGGTGCTATACGATCGTTCGTATATATCGTGCAGGATCGTTCGTCGTTCGTTTTCCAACGATAATAATTGGAAGTGTGTACGTAGCTTTACATAACACTAAAGGAGATCTTATCTACAAAACACTCAGTGAGCATACCACAAGGAGGTATTGTTCTGTCCACGTACCTCTATGGGCAGAGACAAACATGATTCAGAGTTGTTTTGGAACAGTACAGTACAGTCACTGTAATTTTATTTGTATACCACCACTGTAGCTCATAGTAACCTAGATTCAACTGAAATATGGCATCTGATTTACCAAGAATTCTAGCTAAAAATCATTAATGTATGTTTGTTAATGTATGTTTTTTTTTGCATGTAGTTTAAAGGTTGGCCATGTGTACTCATTGACGGTATCCAGGGATGCAACATCTAACATATACAATTGCAGGGCAAGGGGGAATTGGTTCCAGTTCATGTGAAGATGTCTTGTGCAAAATGAGCTAATGAGGCAAAATGACAGCAGACCTCTAAAGACATTAAAGTTGGACAGATGAACCACTGGCTGGAAAACATGTAATCATCTTCTAATGAGTGCCTAAACTTTCAGGTTGGTGTCTAGATAAAATGTAGGATATAATTGTTAAAGGCAAATATATAAGTGGAGCTTCATTCTATTTGTTGACTAAAGCATACAATCATGTTTCTTAGCTTTGCCTCAAAATGTAAAAAATTGTAAAATTAGAAAGAGAGCTGTATAACAATTTCCAAGAGGTGAAGGTTCATTGTGCAGTCAGCATTCCACCAACTGTCTAGCAACAATGAAAGCTGCATCTGCATAGGCCTACTGGAGATCACTACACATTAATTTGCACTACCTGTATAAACACCAAGACGACAAATGAGCACTCAAGATTCTACTCAGTAAAGATTATTCACTAACATTACATCTAGGTGTGCATTTTATGCCAACAAAAAAAGAACCTATATTTAATCTTTTTAAATTTTTTTTAACATTTAAAAAAAAAAACAATAATTAGCCAAAACATAATGTTAATGGTAATGAATAAACTTCAGCTAATATTTGAAACTGAGTGTGCTGGGCAGGACATGTTGTCTTCAATATCTCAAATTACTCATAGCAATATTAGGTAAGTTTATAAAAAAATTAGGAAGAATTATCAAAGAAGTAACCATAAAATCAACAATGTATGCAAATACTGATTGGGGAAAGCATATTCATGTATTTTTGACTTAAGACTATATAGCTATATTGATTATTTCTAGTCATAATGATGGACTTTTATCAATGACAGTCAAAAACAGCTGGTGAAACAGCAAGCAGACTAAAAATAGCCATTTATGGGGAAGCTTGATGATTGATAAACTTATATTTAATTGAAATTAGGATGCAGAGAATTTAGAAAGAGATGGGTTAATAAGATTTCAGGTTGCACAGCACACCCAACAAGAAAAATCAAACAGCAAGCAGACCCCAAACCAGAAAAACAGACACATTACATGTTCTGCTTTCTTGTGTGCTTTCATCTCGCCCCATGCTAGTTTAGCCTATGAAACAAATAAAACATATTAGCAATGTTAAAGTAATATTGTTGATGTCCAAAAGGATTTCAATGGTCTTTACCACACTCACAGCAATATACATAATGCAAGAAACGGCTTATGTCATAAAAGTAGAAGGAGTTACGGACATTGTGTGACAGGTCTACGTTACATCCGGTTGCAACTAAAATATCAGCAGTTAATGTGCTGTATTGTTTTATATGGAAATACTTAAAGATAGTCACAAATCAATGTCTATATATCTTTAACGATAAATAAAACAGTGTAAGGGTTGTGACTGATTTATAGCTGTTAAGTTGGCTAAACACAATATTTGATTTAAAGTCAAGTCAATAGAAGGAATTATAGGGCAATGAAAAGATTACAATCAGCCCTGAAATATCTTAAACCTAGTGGAAGCATGACCATTAGACCAATGGTTTTCTTAGGTAGGAAGCATAAAAAGAATATAATGCAATGTTAGTGTATTAATAATTTCCTCACAAAATAATTTTAAAAAATAATATTATTATAATATATAACTACCTGGATGCTTATCTGCTTGTCCTGGAGAACCCTCTGCAGTTCCAAAAGGCTCCCCTTCAAAGTCCTCAGTTTTATTGCCAACTGTTCAGCTTCTTCCTTAGTCTGGGTCTTCCCTTCCATCAGTAAGTTCTCACTGTGTACAGACAGCTCTGACAAAGCCACCACCTTTTGTTCAATTTCCAAAAGCATGTTCTGCAGCAGTGAAAACAAAGAAGCAAATTCAAACATTTTATGAAATAAGGCACTCTGGCATCACTGTGACATCAATGGCAAATCCTTTGTCAGAAGAGCAAATCCATAGCAAAAGGAGAGTCATGTTAGTTTGAAGAAAATATTAAAAATGGCAAATCTGTCTGAGGAATGTGCCACTATTCTTCAAGTCTGTGCATTAGTAGATCTCAGCGTTTTGCTTGTGGTACTGTTTTCTACAAACAAGCCATGTGCTATATGGATAAGCTTTTGGCTTCCAAGGTTTGTGAATGACTCTGAGTTTATCTACATAATCCTCTTTACAGATTGACCTGTATAAACACATCTTTACTGAGTATCCTTTCATGAACTGATGCAGTAGTGTGTAACTTCACAAAAAGTTTTGTTCATGGAAGAAATTCAATTGACATTATTCAGGGGATCATATAAAATTGTGTAAACCGTAAGCAACAGGTAAAAAATGAATAAAAAAAGACCAATACAGAAACAGAATAGGTTGAAAGGGTGAAATAAGTCTTTGGTGCTTTACAGAAAACAAATGCTTGTTTTATATCAAACAAGATATTTAATAATGCATAATGCATAATGCAAATTATAAACATAATGCAGATATACTTTTAGGTTTGTGAATTTTTTTTTATTGGCTTCCAAAATATAGCGTTATGAATATTATATTTCATGATACCTGGCAGTCAATAAGTTGTGCCTCCATATCCACAGGCTCCTCAAGGGCTCGTAAGACAATCTCCAGTGTAGACCTGGCCCCAAGCAACCAGTGATCAAGTTCATCTGCTTCACTGCGGTATCTCTGTAAAGCCTGTTCATGGCGTTGTTCTTCTAGTTGTTCATTCAGTTTTTCCTAATGACAACAATTTTTTTTGTTACTGCGTGTGCTTAAAACATGCAATTTTTACACTTTGAATCCAACACTCCAATGCAGTGTGGCATGAAACCCCTGCAGAAAAAGCTCAACTAGTTAACTGTACAGGGGAACAGTCAAGTGAAAATAACCTTTGTTCTTTAATAACTAGTTGTATTTGGGTTTATCTGCATATTATACAATATATTATTGCTTAGTATAATATTGTTTAGAAAAAAAAAGTGAATCCTCTGCCGATTTTAGAACACTGGACATCCGTTACTCCTGGAGTCAAGAGGGGGCCATACCTCTAACACATTTTTAAGAAACAAAACTATTAGGGATTTGTAAAGAAGTAAATTTGAATTTTTCTACTGGAGAATCTTTTAGGTGCATGTGTTTTAAATCGGAGTAAATGATTTTACATCAGTCTATATTGCTGAATGTCAGATTCCTTGCTTTTTAAATAACCCAGTCAGTCAGAACAGTTTTTTGTAGTATATTCCTTTTTCCAAAGAGGTTTAGGCTGTTTACTGTGAAAGGAATCACATTCTGTATGTACCTCCAAGAGTTGGCGTTTTCCCGAGGCCTTCATTCTGATGGTGGCCATTCTCTCAGCCAAGACAGTCAGTGTTGATTGCAGAGCTAACTGATCTGCAGCTTCTGAATCCAGAGATTCAGAAACTAGCTCATCTGCAAAGGAAGCTTGTAACTTGCTGATCTCTTCCTGCAACATTAAAATCTCATCCATAAGAGCCTGGAGAGAAATATAACAATGTATTACATACAACCAGCTTTATAGGATTTAGTTTGGAAATTAAATAAAGTAGTTGATAATGCATAGCCGTTACTGAGACTGAGAAACATTGGCAAGTGGCAGCATAGAGATTTACTTTACATTTATTGAAGACAAACAAATCACCTGGTGTTCAGCCATCTGACTTTCGGGTGTCTTGCTGGGCTCCAAACTCTCATTCAATTTAACTTCAACGGCCTCCATTTTAGTGGAAATGGACTGAAGAGCATCTTGGTATCTTTGTTGTCGTTCAAGAGCCTCATATAAAGTGCGTTGCTTTTCACTTATCTATCAAGACATATCAAGGCAGAATTTGTTAAATTATAAATAAAGTAGCAGAGGTAACTATAGAATACAATGTGACAAATAACAACCAGAAAATGGTCCAAGGCAGAAAAAGGCACATTTAAGCATTCGCAACCTGTAAAAGCAGATCTTGGCTTATATAATGCCCACAGAAAGCTGACCTGCAGCTCCCTTCAGCCTTTAAACAGTGAATGAATTCCAATAAGTTCATCCTAGCTCTCATAGCACTAACATTTACAGGGTTGTGTCTTCTGTGAAGAAGGTAAAAATTTACGTCAGGCAGTAAGTGAGGAATTGGAGCCATATTTGTAACTCACCAGAGATAGACGTTGAGCCTGGTTTATGAAAGCTCTCCAAGGCTGGAGAGACTATACTTTCACCAGTGAAGCCGGGTGATCCCGCAAACCTGGAATGGATTTCTTCAAATTCATTTGCTATTTGCAAGTAAATGTTTTGAATCCTGGACCAGATCCATTCCAGGTTTTCTGGATCACCCAGCTTCACTGGTAAAAGTGTATTCTATCCAGCCTTGGAGAGCTTCAATAAATCAGGCCCATTGACTCAATATTTTTTGTATTTGACATGTAAGCAGATTTCGTTTAACTTGAACTGAGGACATTGAAACTGTCTTGGGAGTATGCTGCATGAAAATTACATTCTAGTACTGCCAAGACTATGGTTAAGAAATGTGTATGTGCAGTATCCAAGACCTGGGTTTACAGTTGCAACCCCTTGGAACCAGAAAAGTGTGAAGTATAAAGACATTAATGGAGTATTTTTGTGGGGTTTGTGAAACTGTCATTTTTAGATTTCGATTAAATTCTGTACAATATTTTTTTTTGATTAAACAACATTAAGATGAAAACCTACCACGTTCTTTAATGTCTCCCAGGAACGCTGTAGATCATCTAATTTGGCATTAGCGGCTGTCTCTATTCCCGACTCATACATTTCTTGAGGAGAGGCTGTGTTGGGCTGGATCTTTGCAGCATCTGTCTGCAACTGTTCAGCAGATAAGGCCTGGTAATAAGCAATGTCCTAAGAGCATGAAGGATAACACAGTACTTTCAACAGAAAATGTAACACAAGCATGCACTAGTTTGTTCAACTACAATAAGTCTTATTAGCTTGAATAGAAATCTATGCCTTTCCTTTATCAATACAAACACCTGTATGCATTTAAATAAATAATGGTAATATATGTATAAAACCAGTTAGCACAGCTTATTCCTGTATATATATTTCTGTACTTTGTAACAAAGTATCTGATCTATTTCAGTGTCATACTGTATATATATTGTGACTACAGCTTCAGTGGACCACAGGGATTACTGTAAATATGGCTCTAGAGGGAGACACAATGAAAAAGACAGAGAAATGATTTCTTATAAAAATGTTTTAGGGTCTGACCAAAAAAGTGAGTGGGTTTAATGGTCACTACTCCTTTATATGTTTACACATGACTGAGGACCAGGTGCCTGAAAAGGTGGGGATTTCAGTGTGCTGGGGATACTGATGCTAAGGTCAACATTTGTGCCTGTACCTGTGAGAGATGTTGCTGCAGTAGTCAAGCCAGGTACAACCCTATGCACATGTTTAAAGAATCTGTGAGTTCCTGGTTCTCATATACAGTATCAATAGTCATATCATAGGAAAAGTTTCCCACTGATTCTACAAGTAGGTGAGATGGTCACTGTGTTAATACAGGTTTTAAATGAAAGCTTAAATGAAAGCTTATTTTATCCAATTCATTATTTCTTTTTTTGTGCACAATAATCATTGGTCTCTGGCACAAAAGAAAGATATACGGTATAAAAGGAGAACTTATTTTTTTTTCTTCCTGGTTATTTTGCCTTTATGAGTAACAAGCAGAAACGCTGCTTTAAATGCTGTAAAGATGTGTTATTAGGGACTGTTTACAATACTGTAACTACATTCTTAGACAGTACTAAACAGTTATCCCCAACATCAAGGCCCTTGCTCCCTCACTAACCAGAAGAGTTCTTTGTTCTTTTCTCCCACAAAGAACCAAACAGACACATCTGTCCCTACTTCACAATCCTTTATCCAGGCTCCATGCACTGCCATTCCTTATCACATTCAAATTTAAGACTAAATGACAAAAATTACATCGCCACCTAGTCTCGGACTCTATAAACCTTGTGCATTTATGGTAACACACACTTCTGTCAGTGACTCTGTAAGTTTATAAAACTCTAAACACTTGACTTTTTTTTAGTTATAAAACTGAAATCATATAATACATTTGAATAGTCCTACTTCTAAAATTTACCACACTATGCCTAATAATTTAACCAATCCTGTTGGACTTGTCCAGTTCAGTAAATATCTCTTATATCTCAGTGTTATGTATATAATGGTGAGAATATGTGTAATGATGGGTAGGGATAACAAAAATTTCCTCGAACTTCCGATGGGTCCCTGAAATTTTGGCAAAGCGATTTCGCGGACCCATTGGAAGTTCCAGGAAATCAGTACAGGAGGATTTTCATTTATGCAGCCCTGGGAATCCTCCTGTGTGCGATCCCCCGGCACTGGAGGTTAATTAACCTCTAGTGCCCGGGGATCGCAGTGGATTTCTAGGGCATTAGAGGTTAATTAACAACCTTCAGTGCCTGTGGATTGCACTGGATTTGCAGGGCACTAGAGGTTAAATAAACTCTAGTGCCCGGGCATGGCAGTGGTTTTCCAGGACACTGGAGGTTAATTAACCTCTAGTGCCCGGGGATCGCAGTGGATTTCCAGGGCTGAAATCATTCACGCAGCCCTGGGAATCCTGTGTGCGATCCCCGGCACTAGAGCTTAAATGGGGACAAGTCTCCCAATTCAAAATCTCTAGTGCTTTATGATTGGCTGGGGAAAGGAAAATTATGATGACGCTTGGGCAAACTGAGCGAATTAAAGATCGATCTCGATCTGTGAATTTACAACGGCCGTTCTCACTTACAATTTCGGTAAGAAAGAATGTCCGAATTTGCCGCAAGATTGAATTTTAAAAACTTGCTTGCCTAATCTAATGATGGGTAATCTAATTTCTACTACTTTACAGACAACAAATAAAACAAGACAAAACACTGATTTCATGGTAAAGTACAACACTCAGCTTTCTGTACCAAACACCAATTTTCTTTTTAACAATGTATTACTATAATATGTGGATTGCAAAATGTTTTATTTTGAAATGTTGTATAGGTAGCAGGCTTCATGTGTCTAGAAATAGGGTTAATTTTACTAAAGGCTGTTCACTTCACATCAGACTGCATGTGAATTTTTACTTAACTTAGTGAATGAGGAAAAGCTTTGCTGACTTTATTTTCCATCACTGATGTTTGTTTACAAAGCCCAAAAGTACCTGTGTTTGTCTTCACATGTGTAGCCCACACACATGGCTGTATATGGGGTTCTAACTGTAAGTCCACCCTGTCATTGCAGCGGGCAGTAAAAGCTTTGGCATTTGACAGCAAATGACAGCATGTGAGGCAGAGTTTAGGGGCAGAAATGGCCAGGGTTTATTATTGACCAATGCAGAAGAACTTTGTCTTGGATCCATTGGGGGGGGGGGGGGGGGTCTATAAGACACTTGCAGCCAGCAATAGACAGGTTAAGCCAGGTTACATTTACTTGTTCTTACTTGTTTACTTAGGTTTGCCTTGTTCTTTGAAGATCAGTTTATGCAATCTTTACTAAACAAAAAGGTACAGAGAACTGTGTGCTACCTTCAATAAGGTTGGGGAAAATATAGCACAGTGATACCTGATTAACAGAAGCGTCTGTATTAGCCACAGGTGAAGGTGAACGACAGGCCGGTGGAGAGGAAATCTCACTGTTGGTACCCTCCTCCCCTGATTCCTCAGTGACAGGTGACAGGAGAGTGTGACAGCGACCAGCGGTCATCTGCCATGAAAGACCATCAGAAGAACCCCAGAAGGCAGCAAGTAGATCAGAGAAAGTCAGAGACAAGTGCAACACACAAATCAACACACATCAATAGACAACTAATCAGCATCAGTGTATTCAGCTAAGAAATATATCTTTTTTGATTACTGACATTACAAGCTTTATTATTTCACAATCTGCCACAGTAGTCATACCAAAACATGTACAGTGATATTTGTTAGATGCCAAAAAGCTTATACGGAGACAGACGCCATATGGAAAACTGAATGAAAGTAAGAATGCTTATAAAGTATAATGTATTTCAGACTACTTCCAGGCTTGGCTCGATCATTAGGTTTCAAAATATAGCCACAAAACTATGGTAACTTTTTTTTGTCAATGCCACTCTACACCAGGCAGTTTGTGTACAGGACATATGAGTTTATAAACAAAAGCCCTTGGAGGTAAAGGATTGCTTGGAGGTAAAGCTTGCTACCCTCATCAGTGGCATTGTTAACATCACTAAGGCTAGGTACAGACGTGCAATAGTTCTCGTCCAATAATCGGCTCAGGGCCGATATCGGATGAGAATCTTGTGTATGTACAGCACTCGTCGTCCATCGTTCGTACGACCGTCCTGGCATATCCACGGACAATGGCAGTGTTCTCCCCAGCCCCTTTTAGCTGGGTGTACCACCCGGCAATTTCCAGTAACCACCCGGCTGTTTTTGGATGGTTACTGAAGAGTTGGCTCACAATGCAGAGGCCACCACCCGCCTAGAATTTCTTGCCACCCAGCTTAAAAAAATTTCTGTGTTGAACACTGAATGGACAATGAACGATCGTAATGCAAATGAAGGGGAAAGAGCGCAGCGGGGTGCCGCTCCGCCGTTATCCTCCTCCCCTCTCCATAGAGCAGAACGGTGCTGTATGTACAGCACTCATTCATGCATCGTGCAGTCGTTGAAAAGGATCGTTAAAGATCCTTTCTAATGACAATTATTGGGCGTGTGTACTTAGCCTAACACAATACACAGAACAGTGGTTTGTAGTATCTCACAGCAACTAATTAAAACACATTTTCAAGGGCTTAGAATGGGCTGATAGATAAAAGATTTACCTGTCCTAAATGACAGCACAACACAGCTACATACCACTATTGAAGAGACAAATAACTAAAAAATGAATATTAAACTTAGGATATCTTTAAATTATTAATTTTAGATAAAAAAATTATTATACCAAACTCAGGAGACCAAATTATATGTGTCCTTAATACTTTCATAAATACAATCTTGTAACAATGATAGGCATCATGGTTCTATTCCTGTTTAAGTAATACTATAAGTTTAAACCTGTCCAATAATTTCAATAAATTGAAAATACTCTATACATTGCAAAACTGTAGTAAATTAAACTACAGCCATTGCTTCTTTTAAAATGATATATCACATATCATATGTCTATGATTTTTCTAGCAATATTCAGTTATATTCATGCCAGATACAAGATGACGTACATTTGTAACAAAGTAACCTGGCACGCTAAGGTGTTCTTCCCAGTACTATTTTGCCAAATATTCCTGTTGCCTAGCAATATATCTCATACACCAGTCGTCCTTTTTTATGCTGCAATACAAATGTCACTAGCTCAATTCTTGATGGGAAATCTAACAAAATGTCGACATTGAAGGTTGCCGCAAGTAAAAGGAAATTGCTAGCTATAAAATAAGAAAGTGACTGTGGGAAGTGAATGAATTCACTGATGTATGTCTGTATACAGAGTGTTCTCTAGTCACATGCTTTGGCCAGTAAACAAACAGCATGCAGGAAAAATGTGCTATACTAACAATAGAGATGATTGTGTACAGATTAACCTTTCATGGAAACACAATAGCACTGCAAAGAAATGAAAAAATAATTATTTATTGTACATATAAAGGAAATGCCAGTGTAATATGTTTTATTAGGTATAAGCTGGTTATATCTATATGATTTTCAAAAATGTAGGAAGTGTATTATAATAAAACATATTATGTAGAAGAAATCAGATCACTTTCTTTTTTTCCAAAAAGCAGCTGACACCAGAAGCCTTATTCATGGCTTTGTTCTTGCCTACATATAACGCAGCTCATACAATAGCAGCTAATGTGAGTAGAGGCCTTACCATAACAACTGACGGGTGAGCAGAGTGTGCAGGGAGGAGTTCAGCATCCAGTTCTTCCATTCCCTCTGTTAGTCCTTCCACTTCAGTCACAGTCAGTAACATCGTAGCATGCTTGGCTTTCATGGTTAACATTTTGCACTTGGAATTCAGCGACGCTATCTGATCCTGATAGCCTTTGATTTTCTTCGCCAGTTCCTGCGAACACATTTTTTATTTAGTGTGGCAGGAAACATAAAGAGGAGAATGAAAAAAAGACAAAAAAAGAATCAAGCTCCCATTGTGCTTTAGGCAGGCGAATGGGCTGGGTGCGCCTAGCCAATAAAATCACAGCTCACAAGCCCTGCATCATCCATCAGCAACAGCTAAGAGGCAGGATGTTGTTGACTGTGAAAATGAACTAAGCCAGGCTGCATCTCACAATACAGGGAAACCACAGAGCAGAGATGTAAAGCTGCAGAGAAAAGAGGAAATGGCTGTGCAGCTTTTGAGAGCAGATTTGAACCCAGCAAACAGGCAAAAAAATTCAATATACAGATGGAGAAGCCAAACTGGCAAGATTCTGGTCACTTAATACAGTAATGTATAAGCTGACCCCCAGATGGTTTATGTCTCGGGCTTTATAATGAGATCTTTTGTTGACTACCAGCATAAAATATGCAATGCTCAGCTCTTAGTCAAGCTTAAAACAATGACAGGAGGAGTAATAAACATTAGGGGACAACAAAGGTTAAATGAAAAAATACTTTGTACAATACAAAGAAAACAAATGTGATGTATGTAAAAAAACATACATAAAAAACAACAAATGTCTTTATGTTTTAAATTCAGTACCTTGCACATATACACAAGGGCTATACAGATGAAAAGTAGTTTATTTATTACAGCAGAGTACAGCCACCACAGCAATAATCTTGGATTTTACTAATCAGAGTACAGTAAAAAGAAAGCTTATTGGTTACTACAGATAACTGCACCTTTTACCTTAACTCTGTTCTCTGTATTCTCCATAATATGTAACTTGTACACACATTTTTTTCAAATACAAACATTTCCAAGCTTATAACATTTGGTTTGGGTAACCTCTTGCTCTCTATACATTGGACATTGGACCTATATATACATTGTACTTGGATCTATATTTATACCATGGACTATTTTTCACAACAGCAGCTGTATTGGGAAAAGTTTTCAATTAGCAATATTCATGCCTCGGGCAAACCTCATTGGCTCTTAAGCAGTATCATAATTTATTTTGTCTAAGAAACTAAATGTGTATTTTTAAAAATAAAATGTATTGGTCAGAAAAATGGATAAAAAACACATTTAGACAGACAGCAAAAAGGGAGTGACTTTTCTTCCTAAAAATTTTTTTTCAAGCTTCTTTGTTCTCAATTTCAAAAAATATTAAAAATACTGTCCCTATGGATCTTTTTTGAGCATTATTTTATTTTAAAGTTTCAAATAAGGCCTCCATTTTTCTTTTTGCTTTGAAGTAAATTTTAATTGGTTTCCCAAGCCTCTCCTGATATATTTTTTGCCCCAAACTGTGAACCATTTTTGTTGCTTAGCTCTGGTTTCTAGAATATCTTATCAATATATTTTATTTGTAAATGAGGTACTCAGAACTGGATACATGATTTCTGATGAGTTAAATAGAAGGATAAAGACCTCATCCTTCTTGATGCCCCAGAATCTTGTGCTGACCCAGTTACCTGGTAATACAGTGATTGTACTAATTATGAATGAATATGACCATCAGTTAAAAAATGATTCCTTCCTTCATTAAAAGGTCAGAAATAGTATGAAAGGATGTTATTTTTAATATTTTTAAGGCAGATCAATTTACATTTTTGGCTACAAATCCTAAATTTGGCCTTGAAAAAACATATATGCATGAGAATATGAATAAATAAGTAAAACATTTTTTAACATACACAGGAAAACATCATATATATTATATACATTATACACAAAATACCTCATGGCGCTTAATTTGGATCTGTAGTTCTTGAATGCTGTTAGTTGTTACTTTTGCATCTTGTAATTCCCGATGTGCTTCCTCAATGAGATGCTGCAAATGTTTCATTTCCTGTTCATACTGTTCATACTGGACAACTGCCTCCTAAGGGTTAAATAACAAAGCAACATTTTTACCTGGAACTATGTAAGAGGCCAAATGCAATTTTTATATTTTTTCAAATGTCAAAATCGTTGCACTGCTTCCACATTTAATTTTTGTTCTGGGGCAATCCAGACCACTTATAACATTATCAATATATAGTTATATAATTGGGACATGTGGCATAATAAAAAAGAAAAATTCACAGTAGTAAGACTGACGGACAGATGCATATGATATCCTAATAAGTCTTTATAAAATAGTTACCTGCATTATATTGCACTGTTGAATAGCTGTATGTTGAAGGCGGCTGGTCTCCTCTAGAAGTCGGACAGCTGTACGGCATATAGGAAGGCTGGTAACAACCTCTTCAGGGATTCTTAAGGAACTCTGGCAATGCTGAACAGCTTGTACTTTTGGCTTCAGTGACTCCATTTTGGACAGCAGATGCTGTAAAATACAAGCATTAACATAAGATATTTTAAAGTAATTATATTCAGTTGAACCTGAATTAAATTTTAAACTTTTAAGGGTAAACTCAGCACCATCTCACCTGTCGATGAGATAACTGTTCCTTAAGACTCAAGCGTCCAAGCTCCGGAGATGTTAATGTAGACTGGGCTTGTGCCAGAGCTGTTTGTAAAGCTCTTACTTTACTTTCAAACTTTTTCATATCCTAAATTATATAAATGAAACAACATTTTTCATGACAACATAAAAAAAGCGGGGAAACATATAATGCCCATTTTTATGTTATTTACCTTAAGTGCTCACATCACAAAAGGGAGTTTAGCATTATTAGAGGGTTATAATAACAGTATAGCTTCTACTGGCCACTGGGTTCCTAGTACTGTATTGTTGAATGGCAGTAAAATAGGTCCCGGCCCAATTTACAGAAGTTAAGGTAAAACACTTTTGTGCACAGGTTAGGAGGTTCCTGAGAACTTTCTGGAAGATTTTATGGAGGATTTTTTCCCACTTTTTGGTGATAGTGTTAGTTTACATAAAATAACAAAAAAAAGATACTTTTAATATTAGTAAAACTGTACTTTAAGGAAGGAACCCCACAGTTGACCACTTAGGAACTCAATGGAAGTTGGGGAGTGCCTTGAGGTAATGAATTTCTGTTAGAAAGCCATTTTTATAGGTTCTCTAGGAGACCTTGTAATGTAAAAAGAGCCTTACTTCTGCTGCATCATAAAGGCTTTGCATGCGTTGTTTGATGGATTGTTGCAGTTTTTCAGTCTCTCGTCCAAGTTCTGATACTTGCTGAATCAGTCCTTCAGTATGAAACACACTTGACAAGTAGTCTATCTTCTCATTCATAGCTTCCAGATCACTGCGAATATCTCTAGACTCATCCAACATAGCCTATAAAACAAAAAAGCAACTTGTTACGGCAATCAGTAAGTTTTATCCAGTAAATTCAGTAACTGTGCTACGAATCAGAAAGTTTTCTCAAATTTACTTTGGCAGGTGTCAAATTCCTGAAGTCTGTGCAATGTCTGCTTTGTACTTTCTACATTAGATGGCTACCTTGCAATTATAATAGCTTGCTGGGTGCACTGTTATATTTGGCCATTGAGCTGCCTAACTGAACTACCTGATAGACCTGTTAGTTATCAATATTACACAGTATTTACATAGCACCAACAAATTATGCAGCACTTTACAAAGTCCATAGTCATATAACTAGCTGTCCCTCAAAGGGGCTCATAATCTAATGTCCCTACTATTGTCACATGTCATTAACATAGTTTAGGGGCAATTTTTAGGGAAAGCTGATTAACCTAACTGCATGTTTGTTTGTTTTTTTGGTATGTAGGAGGAATCCCCCTGAAAACACAGGGAGAACATAGAAACTCCTTGCAGATAGGCTCCTGGCCGAAATGTGAACCTGTGATCAAGCGCTGCAAAGGTGAGAATGCTAACCACTGAACCAAATGTGTTGCCCCAAGTTCAATCACCAACCAAGAGAGTTGTACAGTCCACTGATAACACTGCTGCCTAATAATACATATTGAAATGCAAAATTCACTATGTACATAGCTACTCAAAATATTCTTTTTAGCAGGTGTAAATTGAAAGTGGAAAAAAAGCTCTAAAATTTAAACTACAACTTACCTGGTGAGTGATTGCCTGATCACGAAGTTGGCTTGATGAGTTCCAGGTGATATGACCATGCACCAATATTTTTGCCTTCCCTATCCAGCGCAGAATAAATTCTAGCATTTCATTGTATTCCTCAAGTTGGGTTGCCGCCTAAAAAAATGTATGTATGCATATAAGATTAAACAAAGAAAAAAAATAACATTACGATTATACAAAGACATTTGGAGAAAAGCTAAGCAGATGCCAAGCACAGCCACAGCATGTCAGAGCCCCCAAAGCAGGGGTGTACAACTCAAATACACAGTGGGCCAAAATTAAAAACTTAGATAAAGCAGCGGGACAATTTTAAGGTTTTATGAAAAAATTGAGTACGTTTTTCCTTCTCATTAGATATAAAACATTTTCATATAGAAACAAAGAGTTTTTGCTTAACATTCAATCTGGAACAAGGCTATAATAGAGAAATAGCACCGCTACTACAACTCCCTGGCCGCTGGTCAATAGACACAAGTGATGCCGGGAATTGTAGTATTGTAGAATTGTAGCGCTATTTCAAAGCAGCAATGGGCCAGCTGCAATTCATATTTAGGATTCCTTTTGGGGGGCAGATTTAGTTTGACACCCCTGCCCTAAAACATGTTTGCATTTTGAACAGATTTTTAATCAATTAAAGGAGCACAACTTTTGTTGTTTTCCTTTAGATAAATTACATTTGGTGCTTTTTCACTTTTTATGTATGTAGACATTTTCTCATATTGATATATGTGATCTTATACCTAATTATTAAACAGAGTCTC
>NC_092861.1:111185868-111243918 GCF_032062135.1 Pyxicephalus adspersus
TCTGTGAATATAAGGAATTATAATCAAGCATAATAATTAAGTTCTTATTAATGCTTTATGCAATAATACCACATTTGAGATGCTGTACAGAGGAAATAGCTTATATTATGAATTATCCACTCACGCTTTTATTGTAATATGCATTCACACCTCTGCATTTTACATGAATTGTAGTTGCAGTGCCATGCATTTTATAGCATACAGGAAGGACCTTTGGAATCCAAGGAAGTATATCAAATATAATTGTAATTTCTAGATCCAGCTATTTAAATGGGTCCTATTTATCGTGCTGCTGTGACCCCATTTCAGAGCTGACCAGAAGCCTTTCCATACCTAGGAAGGATGTGCATAGATACATACTGATCACATACGAATATTGAGCATTACAGCTGTAATGACACCATAAGAATATTGGGATTTATTTTAATAAAGCTATGATAATATTTTTACAGTGAAAATTCCTATACAGTTAAACCTCTTTTGTTGTTAAAATTTAAAATGGATGTAAACCATGACGTTGCTCCGGAAAAGGAAGGGGGTTGGTCTACAGTGCTAAAATGCCTTTTGTTCCGAGGTGATAACACTGCTTATCCATTGATACAGTACATTAAATAAGCACTGTCACCTTTAAACACAAAGTTTGTTACTTAAAAGATCAACTGTTGACAAGGAAAAATTAAAACAAAACTAGTATGACCATAACATACAAGGGACTGGTAATTTGCACTAAATACACACACCCACACATATATATATTTTCTTCACTGTGTTTCAGCTGCTGCACCTTTTCTCCATCAGTAGACAAGATATATGAAATTTCACTGTTGACCACAGTAGGAAGGAATGAAAGCACATGTATAAGTCATCATGTTTGCATGCAAGCCAAATGAACCTATCTTAAGTTTACATTCAGGCTGGACCTTACATACCTTGTGATCTTTTCTAGCCTGGGACACATCATTTGCTTTCCCGTTCAGTTTTTCCAATATTATATTCAACTCTTGTTCAACTTCTGCAGCTTGCTGACTTAGTTCCTGGTAGAGTACTTGATTCTGTTGTGCTTCCTTCTGCTTCATTTGAATCTGAAGGACAATAAAGTACATCATACCATAACATTAATTTTATGTGACTATTATAAATGACACATTTTTTTTTACATACAAAGGAGAAAGATAAGAACTTCTGATCAATATTTTATTTCTTTCTGTGACTACATGTCCCAGTAACACACAAGAGACCACTGGAATTTGAACTATAGGTGGGTATTCACACCAAATAAAATATAAAAACCCATCAGTAGGGAAAAAAGGTTATTTTACTCTAATAAAACCATAACATAATAAACGTACCTCCTCATTCACATTGGCTAAAGCTAATGCCACTTCAGCAAGCAGTAAAGACAGTTCAGATGGTAGAATGGCATACATCTCCAAATATTTGTTCTGTTGCTCTTCAGACAATTTCTCCACTTTGTGACGATAAGAATTCAATTCTTCCTGCAAACTCTGAAAAAGATGATGTAATCTATCATGCTGTGACCATTTCATTCACTAAATATAATGTGTGTTTAGCACAGTGTTAAAATAGGACGGTCTGGGGCATACGTGGATGTAGACTTGCTATTCAAACAGGTTGTTTATATTTT
The DNA here is from genome assembly GCF_032062135.1 of Pyxicephalus adspersus. NCBI lineage: Eukaryota > Metazoa > Chordata > Amphibia > Anura > Pyxicephalidae > Pyxicephalus > Pyxicephalus adspersus. The sequence goes on from NC_092861.1 coordinate 111,187,514, forward strand.
TCTTCTTCCTAGAATTGTCAATGTCAATGTGATTGTCGAAAGCATATAAATAAACTTAATAATGTTGTTATTTTACATCTAAAAAATATTGGTACAAAACATAAGTTGAATAGACTACCTGAAACATTCAGAAAAAAGCAAAATAGAAAGACTAAACATGAAGAAAGCCAAACACCCACATAAAGGCATAAAAATCTCAAGCCTGTGGAATTTTCAGATGCGGGTACACTGCTTGGAAATCTATAACAAAAGCTCAGCTAGCTTATCTGTTTTTTGGAAAAAATAAAAGATACAAAGACTACATTTATCCAGCATCTTCTTCCCTCAAAAGCTTTAAGTGTAATTTAGAACCATAGTGGAACTGAACTCATAGAGTAAAGATTTGCCAAATTAAACAAAAATGTTAGTTGTGTCTAAACAGTAGCCTAAAATGTACCTCTTCTCAAAAATAGCAGTGCACTTTCTGTTATGTGAGTTTGCATATGTATTAAAGGTGTATTAAAGGTGATATCTAAGCTACTGCTGCCTATAACTACTAACCTCAACAGATTTGGAGTAATTTTTGGTAATGGCACATTACTGCGCAATATTCTCCAAAGACTTGCCAAAGTCTTTAACATGAGGTACCAAAACCAAGCCTAAACCAAGGTGGCCACCTCCATATAGGAATAGAATGGAGGAAAAGACATGCTAAATCAGTAATTGGAAGATGATCATATACATAAAACTGACTAAGTATGGCAGTACTTCCTCTAACAGTGAGTAACACTTGGGTCCCCCATGGATCACCAGCTGTAAATAACTAAAAAGTACCCCTTTCATGTGTACATGGGGTTTCTGGAGGACCTTTTAATAATACCCTGACCTCTTCCATACTTTGCAACTCTTTCACTTCCAGTACAAGTAATCTGAGCAAAACAATTAGACAACGGTAATCAGAATATGTGTTAACAAACAAATACAATACTAGCTAGTTTGTGTCTAAAGAAAAAAAAATCACTTTAGGAAGGTAGTATTTAGTCATTCTTTTCTTTTAGGTTTGAAAATGAGATGTTTCTGTATGAGACAAAAGGGTCTGATTTGGTCATGTAAAGTAGTACCTGCCAATCTTCTATCTGCATATCTGTTTCTGATGCAGTATTGAGCAGGTTGTCCTGGGTATCCTTGATCCAAGCTTTAACTGCATTCAGCTCTTTCTCCACATCTTCTCGTTCCTTCAATTCTTGTTCCACAAGTTTTTTGCTCTTCTTCACTTTCTGTTGCATACTTCAAGAAATCAAAATAAAACAAGTACTAATGGACGTGCAATTTTTCATAATGTTTCAATTGCTGGTTCCTATTCAGGGGAAGGACCCAAAAGTGACTTCAGAAAAAGAAATGGAAGTGGCAGAAGCTGAACAGAGTAAATTGAAAGCCTGGGAAATTTAAACGTTAATTTAACACACCTTAAAAAAAAACTCACAATGCACAGAAATGTTCCAGTTTCCAAGACAACAATTTAAGCCAATGCTAGCAAACTGAAAATAGTAATCATTTGGGAGAAGCTGTGTGTTCCAGCTGCAAGTCTGAGGAGGATAGTAGCTGCAAATCTAAAGAGGATTGTGGGAGCCTGCAGATTTACAACTTAAAAGTGCTTTTTACCATAAACCATACTTTGATCTTGGAGGTCTAGCTTTAGAATGAGCACAATTAATATCCATCTCTGGTTGTACTGTATTTATGACACACACACACATACATAATGTTTAACATTGTAAAATGGGGCTCATTTAGAGGAAACTGTGGTAAAAGGGGTTGTTGAATGAAGCACTCAATCTTTAAAAAATGTCCTACTGTACCAGTCATTACTGATTTGATTTAACCATAAACTACTTTGCAGTAAAGCCACATTTCCCATTAAAGTTTTCTTACTTTGAACATCTGTCAAGCATGGCTTTGACTTCTTGAATGACTGGCAGGTCTTCACAGGCAGCTGGTTCAGTTGCAGCATCTCGCAGGACACCATTCAGTGCATGCTGTCTAAGGCGACTGACTGCAGAGAACTCTTGCTCCAACTCACGGCAGAAGGTTTCATGGTTTTCCAGGAGTTCAATCAATTCAGTTTTTGTGGCCTTTTCTATGTAGCTTTCTGGCAGGTTTTCCTGAAGTTGATCAATTGCCAAGGAGGATTTCTGTATCTGAAAATGGAAATCATACTGCTTAAACATCTTGTTTCTTTACACCTCTTTTTGAAAACACAAAAAAATCCTTCTTATCCTTAGAAGCATGAGTACATATCTTCGGTGCAGAAAATTCAACTTGTTGATGAACAGCACACTTACAACTATATGAAATACGATTATCAAAATATTGAAACAGATCTAAAGTAATAAATTGAATACCAAATTAAAAATACTTTCAGGTAAAAGGAGCTGGTACCTTGTTACTGAGCTCCTTCCACTCCTGTACAGCTTCTCCCAGTATTCTCTCCTGCTCACGTGCTGTACTTCGAAGCCTGGTCCATCTCTGCCAAACTGTTGTCATTGATTTGCTGATGGTTGCTTTGCTGGCGTTATCACCTAGTTTTTCCATTGCTGATGCCTTATCCTCAAGAGTGGTGATTTTCTCATGGAAAGAATTCACCAGTGTTACCAAAGTCTACAAAATAAATAAAAGTTGGAGGTAAGTCTTGGTGGCCTCACATAGAAAAAACACATTTATAATTCAGACATTCTTTTTAGAAGAGATGTAACATTTGCAAAAGGTTCTCAAAAATCACTTTTAAACAGACATCCTATATTTAAGTGGTGTCAGATACCTCTAACTCAGACATACCAAATGGGTTGTAGCAGACACCTCTGACTTTCCTAAAGAGGAATGAAGATCTCCTAGACTAGATTTTATTTTTTGTCAAGCTGTTATTATTCACAGAGACATACATACCTAGTGTGTAGACATTCCTGATGTATTTCCCTTATGCATTATTTTGAATTTTTTGGCCAATACTACTGCATAGGGGCCCAAATGATACCTGCAGCTGAGGCAAACATGGCAAAACTACTAGTGCTTCCTATTTCCTATGTCCTTTTCCAGAGCAATCAGAACCCATTTAGGTAATTTGGAAAAGTGGGGATAGTGAGGTGGCAACATTAGGGCTTGGTCAAGCATGGGAACTTGTATTGAACAAATCATATATTTGTATGAAAATTAGTTTAACAGAAGATTCTATACTTTGTATAAGCCTTGTTATAATGTTTTCTAACCATATTTTTAATTACCGTGAACATTGCATAAATCAGTACCCTTTACCTGCCTACAGTAGTTATTGGTCTGGATATTAACTGATATAGGGAGCCTGATTTAATAAAGCTCTCCAAGGCTGGAGAGGATACACTTTTATCAGTGAAGCTGGGTGATCCAACAACCCCCTGGAATGGAACTGGTCAGGGGTTTAAAACATTTGCTAGCAAATAGCAAATTACTTTGAAGAAATCCATTCCAGGTTTGCTGGATCACCAAGCTTCACTTATGAAAGTGTATTGTTTCCAGCCCTGGGGAGCTTTAATAAATCAGGCCCAGGGTATAGAGTACAACAGGCCTACAAAGCACTTTGTTAATCTGAAGAATTTTTTTACCTGTTTATCTAAGTTGCCACTATAATATAACGCCAATTTTTACTAATTATATTTATCAAATGGCAAATGTAGGGGTTAATACTATCAAGTCAATTTTCTGAACATTTAGCACTTAAAAATTTGATGACACTTAAAAAAGTGATAGCATAGATGAATACTCTTTATTAATGCCATGAAGTATGACTGTATACCTCTAAAGGAAGGTAATGACTTTCATTGCACATTAAGTCTTGTTGATGGTAGTGGTTCTTATTTTGTTTAAATAACCGTAAGCTTCAGGAACAAGAAACCAGTAGCATTCATTTCACTTACCTTGTGAGCCAGAAATTTCTCCTCGGCTTTGTGACACGAGGCATCTTTTGTTACAGAAAACTTAAACAATTTTTTCTCAGCCTCGTTCAGACTCATAATAACCTGGTGTCTTTCTTCTTGGTACAAATTCCACTGGACAGTGCATCTATGATCAACAACATTATATAACATGTGAATTGTATAGCAATATCATAAAGACAAATTAAATGTTTGACATTTACATTTAAACTTTTAAATACATTTTAAAATTAATCAGGTTTAACTTGCTCTTTGTATGCATGACCCTTGTCATGTCATTATTGGTCGTACTCTTTCAAGGATCAGTTTACTGATCACCAAAGAACACAATTTCCACTAAAGGGCCATCCACCAGCTAAAGCCCAATAAACACCTTACAAAATGGTCACTATTTTATTTGTTTGTTTTTTGGGGGCTTTAAAATTACTTGTTTTCATTAAGTACTGTTTGTTTTGAGGGTTTAACAGATCCCTTACTTCTACCATAGTCTATGGGCCTGAGTTATTAAACCTCTCCAATGCTGTAGAAGATACACTTTCATTAGTGAAGCTGGGTTATTAAGCAAACCTGGAATGGATTTCTTAAAAGTCTTTTGCTATTTGTTAGCAAATGTTTTCAACACTGGACCAGATCAGTTCCTGGTTTGCTAGATCACCCAGTTTCACTGATTAAAAGTATATCCTCTCTAGCCGTGGAGAGCTTTAAAAAAACAAGCCCTATGTGTAGGTTCTCCATGTTCATATTGGGAAATTATCTACAGGGCCCATGATACAAGATTTCTTATTATTGCAAGGGTCCACAATTATGTCTACTAAGTTTCACATCTTCCTACGTTCAGAATAAAATGGCACCTCTAATAACACTCTAACCTAAAAAGCATTCTGTTGAATGACTACAAGGAACACATTAACAGGTAGTGTGCCAAAAAACACCAAATTGCAATCTGCAAACCTGATCTGTAGGCATATATGGAAAAGTCATATAGTGCAGTGGCATTAACAGCGGTGCCCATCCTACCCCATTCACAGATAATGAAAGATATCCCAGATCCCCAAAACATTCAATGACATACTAGAGGAAGACTTATAATACCTTCTCAGCAAATCTAACTGAACTTGGCCTTGCTCCTTGGTTTCCTTTCCTTTCTTTTTCAGGGAAGCTACAACTTGTTTCAAATGATCTTGTTCAGTTTTGTGACCACAAACTTCAAGCTCAGACACCAGACTCCGCAGTTCATCTAAAAGCCCATTAAACTTTTTTTCTGTGCTAAAGAACTCTGTAAAGACTTTAAGACTTTCTTCAGCCTCCTCAATATCCACACCATTTTCATTCTGCTGGAGAAGTTTCTGTGCCTCTTGAAGCCAGTCAGAAGCAGACTGCACTGCTTGGTGGTACCGGTGACTTGCAATGTACATTTTGTCAAGATTTATCTAAAAACAAAATAGAAATAATACTATATAATTACTGCTCTAATAATATATATTAAATATTATTAACACATATAAAAAATCAGTTTATCAGTTTACTATCTACAAATTGTTATGCTCCAAAAAATATAGTACTAGAACTAACACAATTATTTTACCACGGTTGCCACTCACACACAAACTTTGACCTTTAAACAGACCTTTGTGAGCACTCTTTTCTGATAAAATAGACAAAATGCCCCTACATATTTAAACCTAAAGTTAAAATACCTGTACTGTTGTACAGGCTCCTTCCTGTATTAAAAATTGCTTACTTTGATTTCACTACATGCTGTTTTACAGAAATATGATAGAAAGGTAGAACCTGCATATATTTGTACCTAGTTGTTAAACAATTAAAGTTAAAGGCATGACCCACTAGACAGGCAGCGAGCGTTGAGTTATAAAATTGCACACCAAACAACAAGGGCAGACGTTTTTAACACCTTCCCAAATTACCAAGAAATTGAAGGAATACTAATAGTGCACAGAAAAAAATGTGTTTACTGTAATGTTGTATATATAATTGTGTTGGCAAAGAAAAGTAGGGTTTTTTAGCTACACACAGGGGTACCATGCCTGCTGTATGTAACATATCTCTCTCTCTCCTGGAGAAAGCAAACAGGTGAATACAGAGATGTCAAACAAAGGAAGGTAAGTAGAAAAAAGTGTAGGTGATGACAGCAAGAATGCTAAAAATACCTCTCGCAAATTATTACGATCTATCATAGTTCAAAATTTAAAATGTGTGGTGTATTCATTTAGTGTCAGCCATAGCAGCACCATCTAACTGGCAGTACCCAGGGTGGTCCATCTCCCCTAATGTGCAAATGAAGTGGTTAAGTACTTTTACCATGATTTAGGGTTGGGGTTGCTTAACCAGTGCCTAAGACTTTAAGAGCAAGGAAAGACATATTGAGGGCTATATCTCAATCAAAATATTTTTTGATAGATTATGGAATGTTTAAAAGCCCTTTCTGTGTTTTTTTTTTTTTTGGCATCTGAGTCCCACTGGGGAGATTACTTTATTCTTCCCACTTTAAAACTTAAAAAAGTATTGGCTCTAGATACACATTATGACAACAATTTTATATTATTTTTTATTGGGTTGATTTTAAATGTTGATTTAAAAGCAACTGAAGAATAAAAAATAAGCACACACCTGCTTTCCAGTGATTCCTTCATTGATTTCCTTTTCAAGTTCAGCCAACTCAGCCATACTGTTTTCTAGATCAGCTGGAACAAACTCCTTTGCCTTCAGATACTTCTGTTTTTCCCAAAGACATAAAGCATTTATTATTCTTAAACTTGACATTGTTTCCTCCTGTTGAATTTGTAACTTTCTGATCTCTTCCTGGATGTTTTCAAGTTTTCCATCCAATAGTACAGGTTCATTCAGCTCCACTTTCGTTTGTCTCAGGCACTCTAGAATGCGACAAATCTCTGTAAAAAAGTCAATACTCTGCATGAATCTATTTTCACATTCTGCCATTTTCTCCTTCACTACTGAGTTCCACAACTTTAAATTTTCACACCATTGTTGTATTTGCATATTAGCCGATTCACACGCTGAAGGTTCAAGAACTGAGGACATTTCTTCTAACTGTTCTGTAATGCGTCTAAGGAGTGTTCCGGCATCCTGCAGGTTGGCTGCTAATGTACGGTAACTTTTCAGCTTATCCTCTGCTGGAAGTGTCTCCACATTAACTTGCTCTAGCTCTTTACTTAATGCTTCCAACTTTATATTCAGCTTTGAACAAAGATCCTCATAACTCCTATAGGCATCTGTAGTGTCTGCCAATTGGCTAACTTTCTGCTCTATCATTCTTCTTAACTTATGATACTGACTTACAACTTGCAGCATTTCTTCAGGAAGCCAAGGTTGACCAGTGCTACGGAAAATTTCTTTCTTTTGATTAAGTTCATTAACTGCTGTGCCAAGAGTCACAACTTCATTTAAAAGAGAAGAATAGTCTTGTTGAAGTGCCAATGCTTCATCAGCTAAAAGATTAGGAGGAACTTTGTTCATGAGTAGAAAGTGGTCTTCCAATTCTTTTAAAGCCTTGCTTGTCAAATCAATTAGAGAAACATATTCTTTACGCATAAAAATTGCTTCCTGGACTTTACCAAGTTTTTCTCTGGCTAATTTAACAACATAATTGCATTGCTGCGGCAAAGTATTCAGTTTCTCATCTAGGTAAGAATAATCAACCTCATTTAATGATGCGAGAATCTCTTGGCCCTTTTGTTGCAAAGAAAGTAAAAGATTTTCATACTCTGGAGCCTGTTCAAGTAGTTGTTGGTATTTGGACAGCTGTGAGTAAAGCTCTGAATCATCGTTCATTAAATTAATTTCAGGAAATGTCAGAACATCTGCCTGCTTAATCCAATGACAAGACTTATCTAAATCCTCTTTAAAATGCTTTCTTGAAACCAGGCTCTTTTCAAGTTCAATAAGCCTCTGACCACATTTTTGCAACACACTGTCATAGACAATTTGAAGCTCTTGCAATTTTCCTAAAACTTCAGTTTTTTCTTGTTCAGTAGCCTCTTTCATTAGTTCCCTGCCTTGGTTCCAAAGGCTGTTAATATCAACCTGATAAGCCTTCAAGCCAGCCTGGGCATTTTTGCAAGTTCTGATTTGTTTGCCTACATCATCAGGATGGAGACATATATATTCTTGAAATATAACTTTCTTCCCATGCTGCTGAATTTGTCTCAATGCTTGATAAGCTGCCATTAAAAACTGTGCTCTTTCTGACAAGGCCTTGTTCAAATGTCTCTTACGTTGACTGACCAAGTCATTGAGACAATCTACATGTTTCTGAGATTCTATTAGGGCCCTTTGAAGCTGTTGCCTTTCATTTAGTCCTAAATTGCCCATGATTTTATCAACATCTTTAATTAGGTTTTTCAGCAGCAGTTGTTTGGTCTCTACTTCACTGCATATTGTCAGATGGTCCATTAACAAGTTCTGAGCAAGTTCAGGTGGCGGACTTTGTTTTAAGGCCTCTGAGATGCTAGGCTGCTGATCTTCAGCCCACTCCGTCAAATCTTGCAGGTGGGAATGGACTATGCGTAGCTGCTCCAAAGTTGTAGCACAGGTCTGGATTTTATTTTTTACCAGATCTTCCAGTTGGGTCCAGCGCTGCTCAAAGTGATTAGTTTGCTCTTTTACTAATTCTTTGTCATCTGCATCCAGATGTTCAGTTACTTTTTGTTTTTGTTCTTTGAGGTCCTCAAGTGCAAACCTTCTCTCTTGAAGAATAAAGGCCAATGATTTTAGAGCTTCAAGGTGTGCAGCAGTACTCTCGGTATCAGACCTGTTAAAAAATACATTTTTATGTAAAATAAATTTATATTCAATATAATAATCAATTTTATTTTGCTGTTGCTGTCCTTATATAAAGAGCCTGGTGGCTGGTAAAATAAACTTTTTTTTGAGGGAAGCTATTGCTTCTTCTCTTTCTACAAACACTAATTTCCTGGCTGGAATACCTGCTTCCATGTCATAAGCTTTGGTGGCTCATACATCACTACAGGAAGTATGAACCAACACATGTAACTATGTGCAGCAGGGAAATCAGGTATTTAACCCATATGAAAGGTTAAAACAGTAAAAACAGTAAAACAGGTGCTTTTCAGGGAACAAGCCAGACACCAGACACTTCCAGAAAGGCAAGTATATTTCATCTATATTTAGCATGTATGCCTCTGGATAAAGGTGACTCTGTGTTGCCAGGGCCATATTAGGGACTCCTAATTAACAAGTGTAATGAAAGGTAAAACAAGTAATAAAATATGATTCGTTTTGAAGAACAACAACCTCATGGTTACTTACTCCAGATAGTTCTGGTAAGATTAGATATGGAGCTCTAGAAACATGGGTATTTATGAATTACCTGGCTAAGTTATCCCATTCAGTGGTGAGTTTTTCCAGGAAAACATCAACTATGCTGAGACGATCATGGTAATCACGTGTTTTCTGCAGGTCTTCTTCTCTTTGCTGAAGTAGATTGTTAACTTGAAAGCAAAAGTCCAGCCAACGGTTATTTAAATGCCCAATGTCTGTGTGTTCCAGTGACTCCTGCCCATTGGTCAACTGGTTCACTTTCTCTGTAAAACTGGTAATCTTATCTTGCTGGGATTGAAGCTTCTGACTAAATTCCTAGCACAAAGAAAAAATAAAATCCAAGGGGTGAGCAGGATAGACATTAAGAATAGTTCTTCATACACCAAAACACATTTTCAAAAAATCTATCTGGGAAGTAGATATTTTGTCAATTACAGTGATAAATGTAGGAATTACCCATATTAATAGTAATAAAAATTGAAGCTGCAATATTTTACTTCTGAATAACAAGCCAAAGTGTTGAAAAAAATTTTGTTTAAGTTTTTTCCATTATTTAGTCAGCCACACACTACAGCTCATGATGGAAATGTTCTGGGAGCACAGTTGATTCTGACAACCCAGGGAGCAGTAGACAGGGCTAGGTGTTCCCAGCTGCTAAATGACAATTTACAGGCTTATGAATTTGCCAAGATAATGCTGATGTCCACTATTCCTGCAACATCTTCTCATCTTAATGTATGCAGACACAGCCTACATAAGAGATAACACTATTAAATAGCAGTGCAGAAGGGTTGTCAAAAGATCAAAGGAAGCTGATAGAAGTGGACATGATGGAAGAATTAACAAGTTATTGTGAGACTATGCAGAGTGAGTATTGCGTATAGTGCATATGAACCTACAATGAAGTTGCAGCACCTCTTTTTTAAATAGAAGGCTATAGTTCTATTTTAATTTCCCCTGGAATAATTGGTGCAGTGTTTTTATATAGATATAGTTATATTTGTAGCCTTGGGGCCATGTCAGTGTGGGGGTTCTGTCACTGGAAACAATTTAGGAGTGATGGGATTATCAAGAGAGCAGTGATAATATTCACCTGCACCTACAGCATATCTCTCTTTCAGGCTAAACCAAAAACAGTATGTGATATTTGTCCAATGTTCCCTGGCCAGTGAGTAGGATTCTGCAGCATTGTATAGGAATGCAAATTCTAATGGCAGGAATGCCAGTGTAACATGTCCCTCAATGTGCTGAGCCACAAACAAAGTACCAAACGTATCCAAAGTGGGAGACTACCAAAGGGGATCTGCAATCCTCCAACTTCCAAGGCTGCAAAGTTACTTTTAACTCTAAGTCAATATCTTTACAATATCATATTTTAATGAATCTTCCCAGTGGGTACATGATATTAAAAAGGTTTTTCCTTTTCCTTGTTCTATCAAATGCAAGAATAACATTGACTATAAATACAAAATATTCACTACGTTTTGTTTACCCAAAATCACCAACTTTTTCCTTGAAGTGATGGGGAAAACTGAATGGTTGTTGTTGGCTACATCTCCACTTCGGTGCTCTTTTGTTAGGTTTTATGCATTCGTCTGCTAATTTTCCTAATGTGTGTGCAGTATAGAAAATACCATCCCTAATTCTCTATTATTTGAATTGAGGCTTCATCTGCTATTCACAAAGCACATATACCAGACAAAAACCACAGACTGAAAAGGCCGAAGTGTAACAATACCAGAGAATGGCTCCCAGTACCTTAAGCTGTGATACCATGTTTTCTGCCAGTTTAATCTCCAGCTCTGCTCGTCTTCTCTTCATGTTCTGAATCTGCTGACCCGCCTCTTGGAAATATGCTTGAAGCTCCATCTTCAAATGTTTAACTTCTTCCCAGCCGTTTGCAAGATCTTGAGACACCATCATTCTCTGCTCAATCTGGACAAGGAAACAAGGCCAAACAAGTCAGTGTCTGTCACTTTGGTTTCTAATTTGTAGTTTTTTTTCATGAACTATCTTTTACAGTTATACTATCCACACACTATGCAAAATATCTGACAAAGATGCTGGATTTGAATAAAACACCTAATAAAAAATTGACTATAAATTGCACAATATTCTGCTTCTCCTTAGAAGGATGAAATCCTGATGGTCTCGTTAACCTTTTAGGAAAGTATTTCCTTTTAGCCAGAAGCTCTGAATCTTAGCAGCATAAAGCAATAACCAGTAGTTACTAAGATATTCCTGGCGAATGAAGAAAATAAAGTATTCATCCAAAAGTCATGTGATTCACATGATGCTGTCTGTTTACACGCATTTAGACAGTAGCTAGTTCTCATTATGCACACATCTGTTATAGGCAGTGCAGCTCTTACTGTTTGCTTTGTTTGCTGAACGTTGATTGCCACATTCTTCACGGCACCATCAGACAAGTCACAAGCAGTACATAAGAGATCCAAGTACGTGTTTGCTTGCTCCTGCAGAGTCCTGAAATGCTTCGCCTGGATAGATACACATAATATAAAATGCCATGACAAAAAAGAACTATTGCTGTATGCACAATACACCTGTTTAACTTAGTGAACTGAATGTAAGTATTTATAGTAAGTAATTTAGCAACAAACATGAAATCTGAATACTGCACAAGCTGACTTATTGTTAACTTACCTGCTTTGTTGCTTCTGCCAGACTGAGAGGCGCTTTGGTGCCAGGTTCTATGTCCTTCTGCACGGAGGCAAGCCAGGCCTGGCACTGCAGCAGTGTGTCTTGGTGGCTGACATGCTTCTGGAGTTCATTCTCCAAACTTAAATAAACCTATGGTAAAACATGATAATTTAGGTGTGCAGTCATAAGTTTCTTCAAAAGGAAAATATAAATCTAAAATGTACATTATCATAAAACAAATATACACGGCTAACAAATGACATGTGTAAATAAAAATATGCTGTTAGCTTCTGTGAATGAGGAATTTAGAGACACCAGTAAGAATAGATTCTTGCATATATATTATTAAGTGATTAGAACCTTGTTTATCTAGGGCATTTAAATATTAGGAGAGTTTAATAAAGTTGGACTTTTTTCAGAGTTTCTAACATTATATAAACAGAACATTTAAACACAACATGATCTGCTAATAATAGACTTCAATATAACACATTTAAACCAAACTTTCCAAAAGCTAAGGCCCCCATGCCATCACAGCAAAGTGGAGGCAGTTTGTAGGTATTAAGTCTTTCTCAACTACTTATGTAGGCTCTGTTTTTACAATACTTACTCGCTGGACAGTGCTACAAATGGCAGAGTAGCTATCCCTCGTTCCTTGCAAATGGGCTTGGATATTTTGCTTGAACTTTCCTTGCAGATGCTCAGCGCAATGAAGAACCAGAGTCTCTCCCTTTAGCTTAAGACTGTTCAGTCGTTCTTCAAAACCAGCAATATCCTCCATCATTGCCTGTTGGAGTAATTGTTACATTATTAGGTTTCTTTAACTAATCTATTTGGAAAGATAATGACAGTTTTACAATATGCACATTTTAGGCAAGAAAATGAACTGTAACTGTAACCATGTTGATATAAATGCAAATATCATATCAACGCTATAAAAAAACATAAATTATTACATATAATACCATACCTTGTGGTTTGCCAGCTGTTGAGTAATGGTCTCTAAGTTGCTGCCTTCCATAAGATCCGGAGTTACAAGTCTGTTAGACATATGAAGAAGCCATTTCTCCACATCCTGCAGCTCAGAATTGTAGGCTTCATGCTCCTTTACTTTGTCTTCCAAATCGGATACACTTGTCTATAACAAAAAAAACAATAAACAAAAATGTTTATCATGTTCTAAAAATGTGAAAGGAATATGTACTGTACTACTTTTTTCAGTCCCAGCACAAGTCCTCTAAACCCTTTAAAGCAGACCTAAACTAAAGTTGAGTAAAAGGTAGACAACTATTTCATATAAGGTAAAAATTACCTTCATTTTTTTTTGGAGGGGGGGGGGGGGGATAAAAATTCTATTTAAAAAAAAAAAGTGAAGCCCCTCTCCTTCTGTTTTTATCAACGCAGCAAAAAAGACAGAATGGGAGCGTAGAGCTTCCTGGGATACTTATGTCATGCAGGCATGCGCAGAAGGAGTTTTTTCTTCAATGGGGATTGCAGCAATGGGGAATGCATGCCCAGTGAGATTGGCGCTCTTTTTTCCCCATCTACACACCTGATCTCGCGCCTGCGCAGTGCGAGATTGGGTGATGTAGGCAAAAGGTGTAAGAAGGACGATAGCAGCGGAGAATTCAAAGATAATGCTTTACGTCTGCTTTAAGGTTGAAGATTAATCCTATATTTTTTCTTTTCTAGTTCCTTCCCCCTATTCCATTCCCTCGCCTCCCACCCTATCAACATACAAAAGAAAATTGTATTTATTAGTATTCCTTTTACATTACATGCACTATTTTAGATCCAGTAACATCTTTACTGGATCTTTGTGCTTCTCTAGATAATGCAGGCATATCATGGCTGGTTGAAGGGACCATCAGGATGATCTACATAGATGGATGAAAATATCAGCACATCCATCCTCAGTACTCCTCAAAAACCCTTTCAAGTTCAGAATTATGCAAATATCAAAATATATTGATGGGCAGATGGTCTTCCAGTCTAGAAGTGTGGGAACTCCAAGTAGATTTCTTTTACATGCAGATTGCCTAGGTAATGCCCATATTAAATATCATCTCTCCATGATTGAAATTGAACACAAATCCAAAATAATGAATTAGGACAAGTACACGGGACAACAAGCACTGTACACATGCAAGATTCTTGTCTGATATCAGCCCTGAGCCGATTATCGTACGAGAACCATTGAACGTGTGTGCGAAGCCTTAGGCGGGCCTGGGGCAGCAAGCCTGGGGAAGAAAGAAGTAGATGATGCTGAATGTTCTCCAGCCTAGAAATAAGGTGGATTTTATCTAAAATGCTGGGGTTTCTAATGAACACTGTGCACGTTTCTCAGCATACAATGAAACAACTTCAGTATGGGAAATAAGTCTGTTTAACTATACAAGACTGAAGGTGAGACTGGAGTTCAGCTTTAAATCCCAGGACTTTAAGGACTGGTGTCATGACTAATTGATTAATAACTACATTGTATACATTGCCCACTTATTCCACTTCAATGACCTGGAAGGAACTCAGCTAGCAATATAAAATGTTGGATGTCTGAAAATATATTTTTTTCTTTATAAACATGTTTTCTGAAAAGTTTCTCTCACCTTTGCCATGTGGCACAGTCCTTGATAGTCTTTTTGTAGTTTCTGTATCTTCTCTCGTACTGTAGCATCATAAGTCATGCTAAACAAAGCTTCGCCTTTTTCAATAACTAGCTTGATAGAAGGCTCATGAGACAGAACTGTCTGCTGGATGGACTGCACACACAGAAACAATTACAATATTTACATTTTGTATGCAGATATAGCCCAATAAAATTTACAGGCAGTTTTGTAAAAGGCAGTGGATTCAAAGTATCCTGATGAATAATGATCAAGTACCATAACTCTCAGACCTAGCATTACAATATATATTATCAATTTAGCAGGTTAGCTAATGTAACAGTGTCTACAGGTATGTGTGTGTGACCAGCATTAAAGTTTTTCTAGCCTGGAGGTTAATTTATTAGGTGGCATGGGGGCCTAGCAATATCGTTTTACAACATACTGGTAATAAACTGGATAGCCCCCCCCAAAGAATTAGCTTTTGACTACGTAAAGGACAATAGAGTATATGAATATCCTCCTAAAGCTTCTTTTTGACTGTCTTGGACCTCTATTAATAATACATATGAAGACACATGTTAGATTAAGAAATTGCACCTATCTGATCACGAATGATGTCAAGTATGATTTACTGTGGTCTGCCAAGACAGTTTGGAAAGCTAAAGACTAAAGCTGCGTACACACGTGCAATTTTTGTCGTTGGAAAGGATCTTTCATGATCCTTTCCAACGACAAAGGACTACACAATGCATGAACGGTGCTGTACATACAGCACCGTTCTGCTCTATGGAGAGGGGAGGGAGAGAACAACGGAGAGGCACCCTGCTGCGCGCTCTCCCCCTTCCCTTGCATTAGGATCGCTCGTTGTTCATCGTTCGTGGATCCGCCAGGACGGATCCACAGACGATGAACGACGCCGACTGTACACACGTCAGATTCTCGCCCGATATCTGGCCGATGCCGATTATCGGGTGAGAAAAATCTGACATGTGTACGCAGCTTAAGTATAACAAGAATTCTGTCTGAACATCACATTTCTCTTGAAATTACACAGAACGTGTAAGTTACCTTGTATTTAGCTAGCTGTGCCTTTTTCTCATACAGTTCAGTTTTGGGCTCCACATCAGTTTGCAGAATTGACTGATAATTTGATAGCCACTGGGCTTGTACTTTATGTTTGTCTGAGAACTCCTTAGCCAAATGGAACCCTTTCTCCAAGGCTGTGTGCTCCTTCCTAATTGAACTTGTAAGATCTTCCAGGTTTTCCACATGGCTGTGTAAGTCTTTTTCTAGTTGCTCTGCCTCACTTCCTGCTAAGTAGTTTAGAACTCTTTCTCCTTTTTCACGGGCTGATTTTAGCAATCGATGACCCACATCCATATCACTTCTGAAAACCTGTAGATACGGAAAATATTTAGTAGTATATAAACACAGAAGGAAACCATTAATAGATCTGTATATGGTTTCTATAGTCTTTAGTAAAAACTGGATTGGTATTCCTCATTCAAAGTCATCAAGACACAGACTCTCAAATTGAACATTTACTACATCAATAAAATGTGTTGTCAATGCTTAATACATAACATAAACTAAAGCTAGTGTAAGTAGATCACGTAAATCCCCAATTTTACTGACATCTTTCCATAGAGTAACTTGCAAGAGTCTTATCCATCAGAGCTGGTATGTAGATTATCAGAGTATCAGAAAATAAAGAAACCCACTTTATCATCAAGCATTACGCTCCCATAGTTCACACAAAGTCACAGCTGCAATAACATGGAATTTTACCCCCGCTGCTTCTTTTGAAAAGCATGGCTAGGTGCTTACCACCACTGTACCATGGTCCCTTCTCTATTTACTGTACTACAAACAGTCATATGGTATATTTTTGGTCCAATTACCTCAAGTTTCTTAATTTTCCTCTCCAGACCCATCTTATCCATGACTCCCAGGTCCGATGTAACATTTTTAAAGCTGTTTTGTGCCTCTTCAAACCAGTCCGTATAAAATTTAAGGGCACTGTCTGATTCATCTATGTTTCTGATTTCTTCTTCAAGGAACTGAGTTTGTTCCTAAAATCAATGAGGCAAGAAAGAAAAATGATGATATTTGGTTAGCAATGTGAGAGGCACCTACCTTTTCATTAGCATAGCCCATCCCATTATATAGAAAATGTGGTAAAATGGATGTCTACCCAAATATCTAGATCATTTCTTGATGTCTATGGCTTAGTTACCTGCACCTTATGTTAGATGGATAAAACACATGAATGGCAGAAACAGTACTTTGAAAAAAATATATACCAAATAAATAAGTAAATAAAATAAAACGTTGTTAAATTAAATCAATTACCAAGATGTAAAGTCTAACAGCTTGATAACGAGATGCTAGCAGGGTGGCCACACTGTTCATTTTGCTGCTACTTCGGCCTTCCTCCAACACCTGCTGAGCAAGAGACCCGACCTCTTCAACCTCCTCCTTGTAGACTAAAACCTCTTCATGCCATTTCTACAAGATGGAGAATAGATTGAGAATTAAAAAATATAATGATTAGTTGAGAAATTATTAGCAAAAGAAGAATTCTACAAGACTAAATATTTACATATATGAACAAAGAATTAGGTTTAAAAAAAATGTATATGTTTTATTCATTTTTAGAAAAGAAAGTAATATAATCTTGACTACTATTAGGAAATTTCACACGGATCTCAGGTTATGACTGCATATTTGTAAAAATAATCACTTTGTAAATATAGTAACTGGGCAAAAAATATTCCAATACAAAAAGTGGGTTCATTAAAAGGAAATCTATTTTTTTAAACTAAGACCAACATTAAGACTTGACCTTCATTTGCTGAAGCTGTATCTCCTTTGTTGCTCTGTCTGATTGACGTCCAGTTCTAATATTCACTTTTCCCTCCACGGAGGTCAACCATTCATCAGTCTTTTGGAACTTTCTTTCCATCACTTTCAGTTTACTTAAAGCAGCATTAATTTGTCCTCTGGTTTCTGTAAGTCTTTGCTGGTACATTTGCCAGTCTTGTCTTAATGATTCCAGTTCCCTGTCTTCAGTGTGGGGAATGCCCCATAGTATAACTTCTTCTCTCATCCTTAGTGCAGTATTTAATAAGGCTTGACCTTCTGCACACCTCATCTGGTGTTCCTGAAAAAAAGAAAATGCCAACCATTTATTATGCTGTAAGATCTTACCAAACCTTCCATGAACCACAGGTGCCAAACACTTCTCACCATTTTCAAACTAATTTGGGACATTTCCACAACATATAAATGAGAGCTTCCTGAAGCATATCAAACATCCCGAAAGGGATCAACTGATAAATTCTAGTACACTCTGTGGGACATGTACAGTTGAGTCCCAGAGATGGATAAACAAACTAAAGTATATATAAACAATAAATTTATTGAATAAGATTTTACATCTAAATCAGTAAATTTCTAATTACTAGAGAGTGTGTGGCGGAGCTGAAGGTTTCTATAAAGCTATGAATCTGTGCAGCAAGAACTCAATTTTTTATTAAAGAGGTACAACTGTGCTGCTTAAAAATCTCAGGCTATTTGACACAGGTTAATGACCTCAAGATCAGTCAGTTACATTAAATGTTTATTGTCTTGCAAAAATATTTACGTCAGAACCTCCATATGTAGGGATTTTTTTAAGAGACAGGGTATATGATACAGAACAAATGTTGGATAAATGTTCCAGACTTTAAAATAAAAAATATCAGATGTCATTTAAAGGAGTAAGAATGTTAAATTGTTTTTTTGGGTATTCAAACTGAGATAAGTGCCAGCCACCAAAATGCTGAAGCCCTATAGCCGGAATAACCAGGGATTAAGGATTGTAAGCACCTTCTCCTAAAATAGATAGTGTATGAACACATAAATATTCCTCATACATTGAGCTAGGAAGGCAGCAGGGACACAATCTGACCATCTTCAGCTTTAGTATGAGCAACGATCCAGCTGAAATTGATCTGATCACAACAAATTCTATAAGCTTTATCGGCACAAAACATTCAGTTTATAATTATATAAACATAAATACAATACTGTTTTACCTTGACAAATAATTTATGGGTATCAAAGCATCAATACTGATTTACAGGATGACTGCATTGTTATAGTTTCTCTCTAAAATATTATAATAAAATTTGCAGTCTACCTGAAGTTCCTGAAGAGTGTTTTCAAACATCTCAATATTGCCATCCAGCAGCTCAAGACAGTCCAGCTTCTCAATCTCTTGCTGTAACCAATCATCAAATGCTCGAAGACTCTTTTGATAATCTTGATGGTGTGAGACTAATTTATCTGCTTTGAAAATGGCCTCCTGCAAATAAATATATTTAAGTTAAACAATTTCATATTCTCAGTAGCAAATGGGCCTAAATGATACAACACGTTTTTAATTTTAGAAGCATTATCATGCTTTGTTTATCAGCTTCTTCTGCTCTGTAAGACATTTTGTATAATTGAATTATTGTTTGTAATGAAAACATATTGTCAGGACCTGACCCATATTTTGCATGGGCTCTCAATGATTTTTAGCAACATATCTATGTATTACTGAAAAACAAAACTGGAGCACCAAAAGCGTTATTATTGGCATTATCAGTATAGGTACATATAACCTACAAGACACTGGACTAAACAGATGTATAAAAAATCTAATAGGTAATGTTAATTTGTTACCTTAGTTTTTCCTTGTAGTGCACTGTAGCGTTCCTGCAGGTCCTGGAACTCCAGCTGTGTAACATAATGTTCAGCCATACTGGACCCCTTCTTTTCTATTGTGTCCAACATAGATTTATGACTTATAACCTCTTCATTTAATAACTAAAAGAAAATCAAAGTGGTGGTGAAGTATTCCTTGGTATTATATTCTCAAGAAAGAAATAATATTTTAATACTGTTGCCTGGTTAAAAATATTGCTTGCTGAAGTAACACCTGTGCCAAGACTGTTGCATCCTATATTGGAAAGGTTATCCAGCTATTTTACATTTTTAAGATTTTAAAGATTTCCGGGCCTGCCAAATATTCATTCACATGGTCAGATGATCAGGAAAACTTTGCTACTGAATGCTATCGATTGAATCAAATGAATATCTAGGGCAAATCTGTCTGCATCTCTTTTTTCAGTTTTATTTAAAGAAGCATAAAGAACGTGGCAAACATTAACTAAAACATAAATCCAATAAACACAATAATATTTTTTAAAGCAATTTACTTGTTATTAGCAGCTAAAAGTAGTTGCTAATAAACAGTGAAAAAAAATACTGATTTATTTTCATCATGTTTTCTCTAATACCAGCTGTTGGTATTTGGTACTAAGTCTACACTAAGTAGACCTCATTATTTAAAGAATTGGTGGTAGATTTTGTGATTTTCTGTTATATCTATTCACCATTCACATAAAACACAATTGTGTTCCCCAGGAGGGATCGACAGATTTGCGAAAGTAAAGAAGACTGTTTTTTTAGTTTATGTCCGCTGTAATTCTGTAATTACAAATTAAAATCTTTAATGTTATATTGAATTTGCCACGTTTTCCAATTGTTTTCTTCTGTTCATTCTTTAAAGAAATCAGTAAAGCAACTTAACTTTGCAACTCAGGATTAAAATCCCAAAGCTACTCTAATAGGGATATAGTCGCTGTGACAGTTTGAATGATAAAAAAGAAAGTTCTACACCATGAACCTTTCCTCCTACATTTCATGTTGAAATATTGCTTTTACCTTCCTGTTACACAGTCACAAACTACTTTTTTGTTGTTAATTTGTATGACCCTCTGAAGGCACTTTCAGACAATTGTAAAATATTTTAGGTCAAAATTAATATATACATACTTTAGCTTTGCTCTGTGCTGCAATTTTGTCCCTCAGTTCATTATACTGCTTTTCAGCATCATTCATTCTTTCCTCAATCCCATCCATCCAGTTGGAGAACTGACGCACATCGTCCTGATAGCCTGTCCACTTAGACAGAGCCCCCTCAATTTGACTGTAAAAATAAAAAAACAATTAATAAAATACATTTTCTTGCTTAAAAGTGAAAACAAATAGAGCAAATTTATGTAGAGAGATATGCACTACATGCATAATACTTACCTTTTACACTGTATACAGGAGGATAATAAGGAAGCCCAGGAGTCCTTCAGGTTTTGAAGCTGGTCCTGAATGGCAGGGGCTCCTTCTGGAGATGTGTTCCTCAGAACAGATTCTCCTCGAGTTAATAACATTTTCATCTGTATTTCCTTCTCCTGCTTCACCAGTAACAGGACCTAAACCAAAACAGTTGTAATCAAGATTATCAGCTAATACCCACTCTAGTAATGTTCCAATTAGGACAAAGGCTATCAGATTGAATTAGGTACCAGTCTGGAATAAGTTTGTCCTAGTACTGACTAGAAAATCATTTTGCTAGTACGTGACATTGTATTAGGCTGAATTCATGATAAATGTACTTAATACAGTAAGAGAAAAGGAAAATAAGAGTATCACCAACATTTTCATAATTTGGTTTCAGTTTACATTTGGGCTTTCGTTTTGTTAATACAGACACTTATTTTGTCATAAAAGTCTACAGCATATCCCAACAGTTTTCAGTGGGAAAGAAAAACAAGATGCAAAACAAACTGCATCTGACTTATACAAAGCCTGTAACAGTTATCACTTTAGCGTAGTTGCACAATTGTAGTAACTAGTAGCTTTTTAAATGTACTCTGATAATCATTTAATATATAAAAACTGAAAACACACACATGCTGATACCAGATTAGCAATACAAAAAACATTTAGTGCAGAATTTGGGCTGAAATGATCATTCCTGATGATTTCGGGTAACAATTTAGGAACTATGGCTGTACAGAAAGACATCTCATCTCTAATATTATAGGATAAAATATAAATAAATAAAATACTTGTGGCATAGTTACCTCCACTTTGGACATTCTGCTGTCAAGGACACTTTTATCTGCTGTCGGGTGACAGTAGGACTGCAGCATATGAACAGAATCCTTTATCCAGTCCTGAAGCTCATTTAGACCCTGAGAAAACTGCTGATGTTCTGCAACAATTCGGTCCATTCTGGACATTTTTTCCTGCAGAAGAATGTGTTGCAATGTTGGAAATGAGAGAAATGCTGAGTCTTTGAATAAGATTTTACAAGATTGGAAGATAAGATTTACAGATTTGGAAAACTGTAACAATTGTGACTAATTTTCTACTTACAGGTCAAACTGACCATGCACTAATATAAAAAAAAGTAATGATGAATTTGATGTAACACATAAAAGCACATATTACCTACAGGATGGACCCTGAAACAGATAACCTGACAAGAGAAGCATTTGCTTAACAACATTTTTCTACTATGTCAACTGCTTCAGTGATATGAGTAGCACATTTACAATATACAATATGTTTTTTTGCATTCTTTATCCAGTAGTGGTGAACCATGGTATGCACCTGTTAGATGGCAGAAGTAGCAGTCAGCTCAGCTGGTTCTGACCAATATTTCATAATTTGTGAGCAGGTCAGCAACTCTAACTGCTCGTAGTGCCTGATTTACAATATTTTTGGAAGTCTTTCAAAAGCAATGCATGAAAATACACATGCATACATGCAGTATTAATATAATATTCTGAATAAAAAATGTAGCATGTCATAGAAAATGCTTTGCATTGCAGTCCCAATGATGATGTGGATTCAGTAACCTGTAAAGTTCATATACCTACCTGCAAGTGTCATAATATTACATACAAAAACCCAGAACTTTAACCCTTGAACTAGACTTACCTGAAAAACGTTCAAAAAAGTGTCAGAAAAGTCTAACTTTCCCAACATGCCTCCTTTTTTATACTTGTTACCATTTTTAATAAGACCTATCAAATTAGTAGTAGAGATGATACAGGTTACTGGCAGAAAAATTTCCATGCTTTGTTACATAAACAACAGGCACAGCCATAAAGATTGGACATAATGTAATAAACAAGCAGCAAAAGCAAACAGTAAAACATTACCTTTGTTAGATTGTTTAAAGCTAGGTATTGAGCAGACAGCTGAGACACCCTGTTCACACAGGTTTTGCTGGCAGACTGTCCTTCTCTCAACTGTTGAGCTTTTTCTTTTAGTCTGGTGATCTGTGGCTCATGACAGGCTATTTCTTCCAGGATAGACTAAAGAGCACAAGCACATTTAAGACAAAGCAGAAAACATTGGCATACAGACATTAGTAAAAGCTGGGTGCATTATGTTAGAAAATAGACCATATATACCCTAAACGTGCATTTCTGCTTTCAAACTAAATTACATGTTGGCTGTATATCTCTCTCTACCTCCAGTGTTGAAATACCTTCAAGGAGTTCTAAATACTACCAAAATACCTAAAGCCAAGTCAACAGTGAAGCCTATCATTTTTCCGTAAAATATAATATACTGATGGGGAAGTCTATTATGGTGAAAAACTGGGAAATTTCACAACTGGAGTCCGAAACAGTTATAAGCAGCCATCTAGTAATTAATCATATGGGTGTTTTGGGTGAAGCTGGCCTTTAAGCAAAGAACAAAATGTTAAATTGTTACAGTAGACTTAAGACTAAAGGAAATCATTTAGGTCATTTTGGTATAATGTCCTACACATTAGATCCTGGGGGATCCATAGCCATGGACAAGGAGAAGGATGGTTACAATTTACCTGAAGCTTCTGCTGTTCCTTTCTTTTAGAGGGCAGGTCATGGAGGCGATTATTACTGTCTTGGACAATTCTTTCAGTATTGCTGAGCCACTCCTGAACTGGCTTAGCACTTGTTTCAAAGTCTCCCATTTGTACCTTTAGATTCTTTAATTGACACAAACAAATTAACATACAGCATTAAAATAAAGTAACACCACAAATCAGCAAATTCTAAAAAAGAAGCATAAAACATAAAAAAAAGAGTAGCAGTAAAAAAAGTTTTGTGATTATTATCTCATGGTATTTATCCCACACACCTGAGCTATCACTAACAAAAAGACAGATGTAACTAATATCTGGATGGCAATAGGCAAAATAAGATTGTTATCGCATACGTGACAACTTGATCTTCCTAAATTTTGCCCAGATTTTCTCATCCTTTAACAATATTATGGCTACCCTTTATGTGATGTAAGAAGTAGGACAGTCCTGTAAATCAAAGAAGATGACCTAAGCAGAGCTATTCCTCAAGGAAATGCTATTGATTTGAATTTTAGTTTATTGTTATTCTACCCAATAGCCAAAAATGCTGTGTTGTCTATTTTTTATACAAGCAAACATTTTCCTTAGTTTTATCATGCTGTCAATTATACAGTATATACATATATACTACTAAGGACAAAAAAAGCAACCTCTAAAGCAGATTCCTTCTGATGAAGAGATGAGATGAAGCTCTTCCAATCATTTTTTGCAGTAAGAACCTTCTTCTGGATATTTTGAACTTTCTCTCCAGGCATAATACTGAACAAAAGTTCACCTCTGGATATGACTATTTGTAGTTTCTGTTGACCACTTTCACTTTCAGAAAGGCATTCCTGAAAAAAGAAATACTCAGGAAGCTGGAAACATACAACACAATACTTGTGCAGAATTCTCCTTAAATATATGCTACAACCACAACAACAACATATTATCTTACTTGAATTCTCTCCAGGCTCGCTGATGCTTCAGTAATGCTTTCATGAACATCAAAACACTTGGCGGTCATCACTTTTGCATTTACCAGCCACTGCTGAAAGTCACGGAAGGCTGTGCGAAATCTCTGCTGTAATGTTTGCTCTTTACTTTGGCAGGCCTTTGAGGCTTGCAAGCAAACTCTTTATAAATAAAAGAATAAATATATGAATGATATATATATATTAAAGATAGGATAACATGTTACAGTTCTCTGTTTTTTCTACTGATCATTAGTCAAAATTTATCTTACTTATAACTATTACGTATTTATTATAAGTTGTTATAGCATTTAGTGTATGTTTAGGTGGTTACCTTTAAGTTTGATAATTGACAAGTCACTTTAGAATGCCTTGAGCGCTATCACAGTTTTGGAAATCAGAAATATTAACAGTGAGGTCAGACCTAACAAGTTAGATAGGACCAACCATGTTCGTGAAGGTTGAACATCAAGGTTGCCCAATGCTCCACAACCTTTATATCCTTAACCTGCCCCTACATTCATTGACTTTAAGTTCATCCAGGTGCGTAGGCTAAGCACAATATGCAGGATTTACCTAGGGTGATCTTCACACAAACACAACCTTCCTTGGAATGCCCTCTTCTCCACACTTACATCCACCCAACATTGTATTTTAATATTTGTATGACTCATATCAACAGTCAGACTAGTGCCTAAATTTTCTTTTACCTATAGTTCCAAGAGGTTTCAATTTCCCCCTACTCTATCCAAAATGAAAAATACATTTTTTTTTAAATCTATCCTCAAATCATTTTAAACATGGTATCCTGATACTGGACCCTGGTCCTAAATGTTATTACAGTTGCTTATCATGCAGAGGCAGTGATTGGCTAGTTACTGCCTTGACAAAATCATCTACACTGTTTTGTGCTGTCTTCCTCAAGATCAATGTTATTTATTGACCTCAAGTGAGGTAAAACATCTTAAGTTTCTAGTTACATTGCCTTATGGCTAGTCTCGGAGCAATTGTTGTGGATCTTATGCAAGTGTTAGAAGAAATATACCTGTTATACTCCTTAATCAGAGCAGACACTTTAGAAGAGTATACACTCAAGTCCTTTGAAAATCTGCAAAGATCATTAAGTTGAGCTTTCAGGTCATCTGTGATACGTTCAGCTTCTGTAAGGGCGTTGAGGGCATCCTGAAATTAGATTTAATACAAGTAGAACAATACATCAAAAAAAAACTTGCTTAGGTTTAAAAATACTACGTCTTATTTCCTTTGTATTTCCAGTTTTCATGTCTTTATTGTTGTCTTTATCCAACTTGAAACATTATTCCATACTTTATATCACAAAGACACTAGAGCAGGAGAAGATCTCCCCAAACACTGTCTGTCTTGAGGACCAGAGTAAGTGTAAATCTTCCCAGTGGGGAGGACTGCCATCATTTTTTTTACCTGCAGCTGAAATGACATTTTTAGCAAACAATGGTTGCATCTTGTGCTAACAAATGCTAAATACAGCATCTTTGACTTTGTTGAGCTAATTGTGTGTAATGGTCTTTTATGTATTGTAATACAGTGCAGGTATTTGTTAGTTGGGAGTAATGATAGCCTCCACTTCCTTGGGTTAATTGTTACATACAGTGGCTTTTTACTGCAACATTACATAATTATTAAAAAGTACAGGAGCGTATTGTACTGAAAGCTAATTTTACTTTGGTGAGGGCAGACTGCAACTTAATATTAACTAAAAAGCACTTATAGCCAATTAGCTTTTATTTACAAAGTGCATTAAGGTTAATAAGTTATATGAATATACAGTATATATATGCCTCCAAACTCCCTTCATGTGTTTTTGATCAATGTAGCATATAGCCAAGTTCCTAGCAACACTTCCCCCCCCACCCCCCTTCATTCTAAAATCATTTTAAGGGTACAAGAAACTTGGTGTAGCCTATATGGACTTTAAAATGGTGGTTTTTAGCTCATTAAAAATAAAATACAATTTTCATTACAGTCTGGCTAAGGTGTGGATCATTTAGTATGTGTTTTTGTACACAGGCAAATTAAGTCATTTAGGGAAATATGGCTGGACCTACTTTGATGGGAATGTTTAGTCATTATGTAGAAGGTTCCTACATGGAGCTTTGTCTAACAAGTGGACTAGGAACCATATGTGACTTTTGAGTAAATGGCAGTGTGAGTAGGTGACATATCAGTGACAGTGACTGCTGGTTTAAATTGTTTCCAGGGACACTTTGCTACTAACCAGAAGCGTACATTTATTTCCTAACTGAAGCCACTATGCTTGCATTTTACGCTGAGTCCTCATATGACATCCTTCTGTAGTACAGATCCGTAGGGGATGGGGTGTGCTTATGACATCAGGGGTGGCTATAATGACGGTGCTTGTTAGTACAAGGCATGGTGGTGCTTGCCAGTAAATATAGGAACAATGCAATTCACAATCTGTTTTACAACCCTTTTTTAAAAGAGTAACTGCTGCTGAACAACTGACAAAGAATGAAAAAATATGATTTAGCAGACATTAACTGCTTAAGTGCATAGAGTTTATTTTCCTGTATACGGGACACATTTATACAGCAAAAAAAATGATTTCAAGTCTCACCTTCTGCCTGTGCCAGTATTCCCCTATTTCTCTGTCTGTATTTTTGCCTTCTCCTTCCACCAGCCTCTGAGCCCACTTTTCCAAAAACACATGGAAGTCTTGGACTGCATCTTCCAGCTTTGAGACCTGTGATGTAAACTCCTGTTCCGAGATTGCCATTTGACTTTTCAGAGTTTCCAGAGTGTTTTTAGTTTGACAGACACTTTCTTCCCACTGCTTCCAGTCTGCTTGCAGGCCTTGGATCTCTGCATCTATTTGTTCACATCCACTAGCGGTGGTGTTCTTCTTCACTGCAGGAGCCAGAGTTTCAACTTTGCTTAGGCGTTCAGCTCCGGTCTGTCTGGAATCTATCAACTCCTGCAATGGAAAAAGTTGTTGTTATAGCAACCAAAGTTGTTTGCGGCCCTAGAGCAGGAGGAAAGCCTAACAAAGTTTACAAAGCTGTGCAGGAAGCCTTTACTGCAATGATCCCGTTATTCCCGGGAAATGAGACAGCTCACATTCTATGTAGTTGCTAATTATTTCCAAACACTGATGTTCCAGTGGTTAAAAGTGAAAACAGTATGCTAGTAAGGCACACAAAATAAGCAATCTTTTTTTTAGTATAATGCATGTAATCTCTTGTTTGAAGTACAATAGACCTATCACCTGCAGAAATATAGAAATTATGTGCAATTCTAATGATTTTTTTTTTGTCACATAAAAATTTAGTTGAACAGTGAAAAAAATACATACAGCAACCTAACACATCGTCATATTAAATAACACCTCTGTAAGTGTAATAGTACATTGACCCCACCCCCTTCTGCAACTGTGCAAATGCCAATACAGAGAGATTAAACATATTATATTATATTATATATTATATAAATATATAAATGCATTGCACTCTATGCTACAGGAAACTGTAATTACTTTGTGAAACCATACATGTTTAAACATAAAATACCCCACCTAAAAAATGCAAAAATAAGCTATATGTGCTGCCTGTAATAGTATATTGGATTTTAAATTAGTTTTATGTCTGATGTCTGTGTCTCTCAGACAGCAAGTGAAATTTCCCAGCTAGGACACCACTAGGACTGCCCTACTGTATATAAAACTAAGTGGCCTATAATATGGGTTACATTAATGAAAACAAATGATATAATAAAAACATAAAATATTTTGATCTACTCCTAATACTTTTTTAGACACATTCATTATATTTTTCTGGGTTACACCACTGCTTTCATTTTACTAGCCATTTATAAAATAGGTTCCCCATGAGTAAAGCCTGGTGACAAATGAAAAAGGCAAAAATGTATATATTTATTAGGAAAAAAGTAAATAAAAGATATCAAGTATGTAAAGTAATTCATAAAGTACGTACTCCGTACCGTATACAATAGGTTTCGATTTATTTATACCCAGTTGTATTTTCATTCTTTCTGCTATAGACAAGACTGATATTTTCCTCTCACAGGGGTTTTTTTTTTCTAGTAACTCACCTTAATCTTTGTGACTTTCTTATGGATAGCAGCAGAATCTCCTGAGGCATCAGACCAGCGGTGAAGTTCTTCTTTAGCTGAATGCAGCCAATCAGTGAATTCTTGTACCGCATCCAGGTAGAGTAAATGATCTTTCAATATGTCTTCAATGTTCCTCATCTTTTCCTGAACACAAAAAAATATGTATGTTATCCAGTACCTATTTAGGTGTAACAGCAAAATTTAATATTATGCAAATTTTAGCAAAATTAATTATTAGACCTTTCTAAAGTCAAAACATATAATTCCATTAAGCATGAAACTCTACATTATACAAAATTTTGTTCAAAACACAAAATCAACTAATAGACAGCCATGGTTTAGAAACATGAATGGCCAGATTTACCATTAGGCAGTGGCATGGTAGACTTGAATCTATAGGACTTAGAGACAATAGGAACACTTGCAAATTACTAAAAATTATCAAAGTTAAAGTTAATGAAAACAAACAAAGATTTATATTTGAGCAGTGAAAAATAAAATGAGATATAATAACCACAGACAGTAAGTGAAGTAAACAGAGAATTCTTAGTACTTAGATCCATATTACTGCACATATCATTATGGCTTAATCCACCTTACTCAACCTTTTTACCTTTTTGGAACCTCTAAAATGCATTAAAAATTGTGTCTTGTAATTAAACAAATTTAATAGGGGTTAACAGGGAAAAAGCCTCCTAAATTGGTGGCCAGTGAAATAAATGCCCCTCTACAGTGGTGGCTAAAAAAAACTAATAACATATTAGAGTCATGCAGCTGGCTCTACCAAATGGGAGGTCAATCAGTCACAGTTTGAGGAACCGCTAGAAACCTTTTGGAGGAACTGTGAAGTTCCATGGAACCACAAGGCTAAAAATGGTTGTTTTAATCACTAGGTAAGTAGTCATAGTTTTACAAAACAAAAAAATTTGAAAGTATAAAAATTTGTTGATGTTTTAGAATCATTCACTTTCTCTGAATGTAAGGAAAGCATACAAATGAGCACATTTTATTTCCTCAGTTTGTAGGTAAATAATATCTTGTACTGGTACAAAGTATGTCATGCTACCCCAAAGGTAGAATATATGTATAGTATTCAACAGTTTTTGTCTGTGAACACAAATATCCTATCTGTGACATTTTTCATTTAACATTATACCATTAACCTCAACTTGCATGACTCATTCCCCCCACTATACTTTAAATGAACCTAAAAATGTGGAAAGTTATAATTAAATGTTAATCTATTTAGGGTGACAGTGCTTCATGCAACAATTTAGCCTTGCTACCCTTAGCAGTATAATACATTCACTGCCATACCACCATGGTGCTTACCGACAGTTTTGTACTACAATAATATGAAATAGTTTATTCCCATTTCCCATTTCACCAATTTTATTACAAAAACATATTTTCTATTAACTGCAAATGTTTATTTAGAGGAATATATGAAAAGTTTACTTTAGCAACAGTCAAGATGTCATTGAAGTGCATTTTCAGATCATTCTGCATGATTTCAGAGAAGGAAGGGTCCTCAGTTTTCTGGTGTAATTCCTTTGTCTTTTCAATGAGATGATGAAGCGTTGTGGAGTGATCTTCTACATCTGATAGGATGGTTTGAATGTGATCTAGTAAAGCAAACTTTTCCTTCAGGCCATTCTGGGGCTGGAGTGGTTGCTCCAATTTATGATCCACGGACTCCAGCCACTGTTCCATTTGAGTTTTTCTTTCAGTGTGTTCATTCCATTGATTGATCACGGCCTCTAAAACACTGAATTCAAAACACATATGAAAATTACAAACCAATTCTATGACTATATGTAGAAAAGAAAGAAAAAATCTGAGTTGGATGTAATCGATTGTACTCATGACACGACAAATAAACGTTCGATCAAGATTTGCCAACATATCCAATTTTTTAACCAATCAAGAGAGGGAAAATGACCGGAGATAGATTTTATTATAGATTCACTTTACATCTGATAATTTTATTGGATCCGAATTTGATCAGAGAAAAAAGCCCTGTGTCAGACACCTTACGATGTGATTACAAAAAATGGCTAAGGCTGTGGAAAAAATGATTTGTTATATTGATGTTCTATTGTAGAAATACTGTTTCAGTAGTAAAAATGAAAATAACTTGATCAGGATATGCAAATTACTTTAATGGTGACTACTGTTAGATAAAAGAAACAACTGAATTTCGCATTACTAAATAACAGATGAATAACTAGTAACAAACCATAATAGATGAATACAAAAGTTTATTTTTTTGTACTACAGTTTTCAACGGCTAAAAACAATCTGAGGTTCCTACCTGAGACACCGAGTGGCTGTGCTGTTGACAGTCCCCCATACATCCTTCAATGTCTGCAGCTGCATTTGTATTATCATCTGTCCATCCATGTTGCTACTCTTAAGAGCCTGTTCACCTTTCCCAATAGCTAAGTTTAATTTGACTTCACCTTCACCTTTAGTTAGTATGATTTCCTAGGAAAACCAAAAATTAAATGTTTTAGGGGAAACAAAAAGCATTGCTAAAGTTGCCCACACAGTTTACAACTGAACTGATATGAAGTAAGTATTTAAAGTTCAAGGATATAAACATTTATTTCATCCAAACATCATTTGTGTTACAATTTTATTTAGTGTTTTTTAGTCTATTAACATTAGTATCTCTTAAGGAAAGCTGTATCTCCCATACAGAGCACTCAGCTTTGCTCTGCCATGAAATACAGTAAGTGTGTGTTCCTTTTATTCCCTATAATGTATACAATGTAAAGAAATTATTTTTATCATGGTTGTAGCAAAGAATGAAGGAGCTTAATCTTGGCTGTATAGTTGTGCAGGACACATATTGGGCGTGCATATATTTATTAAAGCTCTCCAAGGATGGAGAGGATAAACTTTCATCCGTGAACGTGGGTGATCCAGCAGTGATTTGTTAGCAAATTTTCCCAATCCTGGACCAGATCAATTCTAGGGTTTTTGGATCACCCAGGTTCACTGATAAAAATGTATCCTCTCCAGTTTTGGAGAGCTTTGATAAATCGGGCCCATTGTGTTGGGATATTTTCATGATGTAGAGTTTAGACAAACCATGCTCAGACTTTTTCAGAGCTTCATAGTACTTGCAGTTACTCAGCAGCATAACATAAATTGTATACAGGCAATGCTGGTACTTGGAATTCTCCAGTCCCACAAGTAGAGTGTGTGTAAGCCATGCTGGGACATGTTTATCCTCAAACCTTCTAATGAACAAAGAATATTGTCCATTATGGCTTGAAATAAAATCTCATAAACATATAAAGTGGACACCTGACCATCACATCTATAGGAATTATAATAACGGTCACCATTCTTCTGGTAAGGTGCACAGTAGTCTTAAATATACACTTTAGCAGAACTCAACTTTAAGGGTTGTCCATATGGTTTTGGCTATATTGTAGGTATCATGGACAAATCTTAACAAACTTTTTTTTCTGTATACTGAATATTGGTTGTGATGAGACTTATGGGGGAAAGGAACCTGTATACTCTTCCAATCATTCAATGTGCAGGATATTAAAAATACAGAATCTTTTTCTCTATGTGACTGGATTCCTAAAGTTGGTACACATACCATTATCACCCCAAACATCAATAAATTAGGCCCAGTTTCTAAACAAATGAGGTGGTGCAATTATGTGTGTTGAGTTTAATCCTTTCTTCAACTAATTTTGCATAAAATAATATTTTGAATTTCATGCTTCCTGATGCTGCTGAATGTGTAGGTTTATAAATATAGAATGTGGCCACAGAGATAAGTTGCAGGATGGAATTTACCTGAACCTGCTGCTGGCGTTTTTCTAGTGTGCTTTTGCTTCCTACTGTACTGTCTGTAGTGGAGAGCTTGTCTTGGATATCTTTCAGCCATAACCATGTAGTTTGTAATGCTTCTTCAAAAATCTGATGCTCTTGCACAGCCACCTGACACACACGAAGCTTCTCCTTGACTATTTTTACCAGGTTCTGATAGGTTGTGAGAAGCTGAAAGGACTGACGAACTTCTTGCCCATCCCCACGACCATCTTCATGGAGAGCCTGAGCTCGTTGGCAAAGTTTCTCAAATGAATCTCTGCAACACAGAGTATAATGCTAAGCCAATAATACATAAATAATAAAAACGACAAAAGGCAGAGCACAACACTGATTTATATTTTCTTGCCCTCCCATGGATTCCACCTAATAAGGTATAAGTTTATGCATCCATTTCATTCACAATGGGTTGATTTAATACATGAGTTTAGGCTGTTCACACAGGAAAGTACATTATCACTCTGCAAAAGATATTGCACTTAGCTTAGTAAATATGGTGCAAATTCACTTTGAAGAGAATGCATGCAGAGAATTTTTTATATACAGTGCCAGACCCACTCACATACTTACTCTTCGTCTGTTTCATTCAAGGGAGTAGAAGAAAATTTGCTCATGAGTCAGCAGTAAGAGGGCATAAGATAGGAAACCTTCATATAAGGTACAACGTCTTTTGTTTATCTATTCAGGTGAATACTTTTTTGGAACCTAGATACCCACTTAATACCCACCGACCATATTTTGTTCACGCATACAAATGCCTGTTTTATATTTTAAATATGCTAAAATGCATAAACCAATCATGAGTTTCTGAGATCAGTTACTAAGCAGGTATACTTGCATACAGGCTGTATTTTCTTCTTATGCTTTTGTTGGTTTCCTTCTACAAATCCTATATACATATACTCAGTAGTGATGCAGAGTTTGTTGTCACTAGTTGCTAGATTTATAGGCTCTTTACTCATATTTACCGTGCAGCCAGCAGCTCCTCCAAAAACATTTCCACTTTATGCATCTCATTTTTCTTCTCTGGAATGTGCTGCTTGCTCTCTCCGAGGGTCTCAGTCTTAATCCGCTCCTCCAGCTCATGAATCCACAAGCTTAATTTTTTATGTTGATCTTCAAAGCTGAAAACCATACATTGGGTGTGTAAAGTCAGTTATTTAACGTCAGGTTGTGTTTCTGGTTGTGTTAACATTTTCATTTCCGTTTTTCAATTCATATACATCCATTTGCCTGTTATAGCTTTATGCACACTTTTTCCAGGTGAAGCGCTTTTAGGAAAGTGTAGTAACTAAAATCTGGTTTGTTTCTTTTAAGTTGCTCAATTAAAGTGGTTTGTCAGGAAAAGCCAATGTTGCTAGGCAGAAAAGGATTAACCAGGGTAACACTAGGAAAAAACTTGTTTCTGTATGGTCCCATAAAAAGTGGAGCTTAGAAATAAACTTACTAATATCGCCATTCAGGTTTATTCTCTCATTTACTGGGAGAAACTAATTATCATGGGTAAAGGCAATACTTCTGCATGATTTCATTACTTTTGTTCCATGCTGAATCTATCCACCACCAGGGGTGGCTAGGGACAGTTTGGTTGGGGGGGTAGAGGGCTAAATAATTATGATGTCCAAATGAGATGGGATCTATCTGACTTGCTGCAACTTCTGATGCACACTGTAAGAAGATGACAATATGCGGTAGAATCAAAGTAAGTAATTTCAGTATAGGAGAGGTGCCTGTACAACTGTGAATGATGCAAGATTCAGCTTTAGGTAGAAACAATGATCATAACTACATACACATTATCATATTCCTCAATTCTAGAAGGTATCCAATCTCTCTCTCTCTGAATATATATATATATATTTAACATATAGGTTTGTATATACTTTGTTTTTGGTATACAATGGTATATGTGTGCAGGCACTAACCTTCCAAGCTCAGAGACGCAGTCCTCTAGAACCTGCTTATCATTCAGACATTGCCTTTTGAAACTTTGAAACTCTTTTTCTGCTTTTGATATTTTCTCCTGAATGCTGAGCACCAGTGCCTTTGGCAAACAATAGTAGAGTCTTTCACCTTCTTCTGTTGCAGTATCTAATTTACTTTGACCTTTGCTGACTGAGTCTAGTACATCCTGTGTTAAATATAATAACAATTAGTTGTATACTTTTGTTGGGAATTAGCAAAACTCAAGTCCACATAAACACTTGCAGGGGCATTCTGGAGATGTTACTAAACCTGTTGCCTCACACTATTCACATTTACTTTACATATTTTATATTTATTCATATAAATGTTAATTTACAGTGTTTAAAAATGCAAAAGCACTGATGTAAATACAATTGTGATGATTAATGATTTATTCACATGTATAGTCTGCAATTATCTCATTATGTCTATAATGTGCATAGAGGCATCAATTTTTGCTTGTCGGAGGCTCTGCTTTTAGTATTACTGTGGTTTACTTTACTGTTTTTTTTGCAGAAGTTTGTAAAGTATAGGATAATGTACAGATTGTTGTTATACAGAGAATGTAATACAGCTCAGCATACAAAGCACAGCAGTGATGAATAAGTAATGTACACCCCTTTGTACATAGTGTAGTGTGCCAGAATATGTACTGTACAGCAGCGGGGAGTACATTAGTGCAATGCTATAAAGTTTATAAATTGTGGACGTCCTGTAAGAAATATTGCTGCCAAAAATATTTACTAAACTGTCCACAGATTCCAGCTATCATTGACTGAAGTAAGTAGCAGCGCCATTTTTTCCTCCCTATTTTTACAAATAACCCAGATTTAAAATGTTTTACATTTTAGTGTGAATACAGTCAAAATATCTAAATGCCTAAAATATATTGTGAAAATGTATCAATTTAAAACAAAAAAGTAAAAAAATGCTTAAATATAATGACCTGTAAATGCTGTATTTTGACTTCTACGGTTTTGCTGTCTCCAGACCAGTCTGAAGAGCCTTGAATACCCTTTTTGACTTCTTTAAACCATTCCTCAAATTCATACATAGCATCTATATATAAAAAATATGGTATTTATTCATTATTGCATTAACAAGCAATGGCAAAATCAATTAAGAATTACACTTAACAGTACATTTTGTGCTAATAAAAGGAGAGCGTATTGCCAAAGAGAGATGAGATGATCAAAAAAGTCTGTTTAAGTTATACAAATGGAAAAAAAATCCTTAGGCAGGTAAAGCTTTAAACGTTTTGCATTTTAACTGCACATTTGGCTGTTTGCCTGAAGTTTTTCAGTTTGAAAACATAATGATCCATATAATAACTCACCAATAAATCGTTTTTCCAGCGTCTCTTGCAGAGCAGCTTGTGTTTTAAGGCAGAGCTGATTGGTGGCTTCATATTTTTTGGTCAGTGCAGTCAAGGCGACCCCAACGGCCTCAAGCTCAGCAGACCTGAAGCGTCTGCAAAGAGTATTCAGATTCTCTTGTGTGGTGTCAATGCTGCTTTGCTGGGCCTGGAACTCTTTCTGCATTTCCTGGATTGTAACACACTGGATTACTATTTTGTTACAGACCAAGTTTACATGTTTGCTTCTAAACCCATATAATTTTCTTTTTTTGTCCCATTAGGAAATACACTTTTACACATTTTCTGGCAATGCCTCCTGGTTGTGGTTTTTGAAAAGCGTCACCAATATAAACCACTGGTTTACCAGCATAACCTAAATACAAGACTGGGAGCAATGTTTCTGCAACTGACATCATTCTCTAGAAAAAAATACAAATAAATTGCTTTGATCTTTTTTCAGTCCTGAGCTTTCACCAGTTGGTAAAATTCATTTCTCATGCTAGCTCATCTCTAGTTAGTCGAAAATATGATATACCTTAAGTTTTTTCAGGTCTTCGGGTTCCTGGCTGTTTGTATATTTTAAAACTGATTCTTCTACTTTATTAAGCCAATTAGTCATCTGGTCGATGAAGGTTTCTAGCTGCATTTTCTGAAGACTGAAGTCATTTAATGTCCCCTTGGCTACTTGGGAAACTTCTTTAGCATGTTCCAGTTTCTGTCTTAAATCTGCTTCCATTAACTAGATCAAAATATTAAATGCACAGTTGTAATTAACAAATACAAAAAATGCTAACAAAAGCAAAAAAAGGAACAGTTATTATCACAGTCTTGCATGAAGGAAAAACGATAGGCTTAGAAGTATTAAGGTATTGCTGTGTTTCCCTCACTGGTGTAACAGCACCACAGTAAAAATATTTTACTTATGAGGACAAACTGGCATGACAATGGGAATGTCTGTACCATAAAGTTTTTAAAAGTTACTAAACTTTACACAATTTGTAAATGGTCTCTCCAACCAAAAACACATTTTACTTTTTACCTCCATCACTACATTACTTTTTGTCTTAATTTCTAGAAAGATTACATTTTACCACCATCTCCTTATTGTCGTAAATCACTTTTGGCAAGCTAAAGTTTTGGAAATTTGCAAAGCTAAGTGGTGTCACTACCCCACCCCTTATGGCAGTAATTCAGTTTGGATATTGGAGATAAAGGGGCTATCTTTGTCTTAACTGGGTAAAGTGACAGGGTCTATTTAAGACATGTGAAAGGCATGTAAAAGACTATAAAAATAGTATTTACTAATATAGGAGAGATCAAAACAATAATCGCATGCCTGAAAATAGAAATAGATGCGAAATACCAATATGCATTGTAAATGATTACATTGACACTACAATCTCTGTTTCTCCCAGAAACCGATCAGAGTATTTTCTTTCTAGACAGGTAAATATAACAGTAAAATATAACTAGTAATATTTCTATTTGCACGTTCTTGTTAAATACATCTTATAATCTTTTCCAGTTAGATATTAAGAACATAAA
This sequence comes from Pyxicephalus adspersus, assembly GCF_032062135.1. NCBI lineage: Eukaryota > Metazoa > Chordata > Amphibia > Anura > Pyxicephalidae > Pyxicephalus > Pyxicephalus adspersus. The sequence goes on from NC_092861.1 coordinate 111,224,578, forward strand.
CCAGTCTAAGATCCTCCAGAAGAAGGAGATACAAGAAGTAGCAAGATTATTGTTACCATTATGTCACATCTATTGCTAGAAATGTGCATGCCAGACAGAAGTAAACTAAAGTATGAAAAGTTTTTGATTTTAGAAAATAGTTCTAACATCACCATGGACCATATAAACTGACCTGCAGTTCTGCCGGAGCCTCCTGGCTTTTAGTCAGCTCTTTGAGTTCATAAACCTTGGAATGAAACTCTTCAAGTTTCTGTCCTTTGTTAGTTACTTCAGTCTGTATCATTGCAGGGAAGAAAATGGTAAGAAGAAAGAGAGAGCTTAAAGTTAAACATTTTTTCCAGCAATCCCTTGATTCCAAGCCAAGCAAAATTCCCTAGTTTAGAGTACGTAAATGAGTAAGAATGTTTCCAGTGTGTTAAATTTGGTGACTTTATGTTTAATGAGAAAATAAATGTTCTATTCCTGCTATAGCACTTCTAAACTACTGAAGAGGATACACACATTCTTAAAGAGAACTAGTCATGAACAAAATTCCCTGCGGTACAACTGTTAAAATCTCTTTTATTGAGATGACTTGATGACCAGAAATGTCTATTTACCCTAAATCTTTTACTGTTAAGAGGCAATTTTAAAAAGAAGCTCCACTGCAGGCACAGTGTTGCATTTTGTAACTCAATATTTATAAAGAATAAAGATACAAATGTGCTTAGTGGAGCCCCAAAGCGAATGGGGCCCAGTATAAAGCATACTAAAAAGAAAACACCATAGGATGCACATAGTATCCTACATTTTATGAATTGTAAATCAGACCCACTGTGAAGTAAACATATTGTACTTTGGTGGGAAACCACCCAGCAACAAGTCCTAATAGAAGTGGGAATATTAGTGACTCTGGGGGTACTCAAGGCCTCTTTAACAGATTTCCATTAGCATATGAATAAACTACATTACATAACACAAACCTGGAATTCTGCAAGACAAGCTTTCAGTTGTTGACTGCTGCTCAAGTTTGTGATGCTCTCATTCAGCTGTGAGATAGAGCTAGTAGACCACCCATCAATGTCATCATTTATGCACAAGACATCTTCCCATAAGGCCAGGCTAACACTTAGTCTTTCCAAATTTTCATCTATTCTTTCCATAACCTGAAAAAAAAACATTAAAATCAGCACAGTATGTAAATCATTATCCTTTTTGGTTAGCTTAGCTTTGCAAAATCTGATAAAGATCAGCTGCTAGCAAGTGATCATTGTAATAGTGGTAAGAAAGTGGTTTAGAAACTTTTTAGAAACAATTTATTTTTCTTTTATAGCTTACTGTTTTTCTACATCCTGTTTACAAGGTAACATGGGAACATTAGAATGTTAAATTCTAGATGTAAGGTATTACAGACAGTTATCCTAGGAATTGAATGATTGAAGTGATTTGAAAAAAACAAGTCACCAACATGCATCTGTAAAAGCCGCTTTTGAAAATATTTATTAGTGCAACCTTTGCTCTCTTAGATAACTTGATTGTGGATTATTTATGATTTTCTTATTACAGCAGTAGCAACAAGTCGTGAAGCCAGCATCTAGCTCCACTATCAGTCCTGAGCTGTGGCAGTAGACAGGTCAGTCTCAATAGTGGCTTAACAGCCTGCCTGGAGAGAGTACAACAAAACAGCAGCACACAGTATAAAATCACCCAATGGTAGACACTGATATGTCCATTACTAAAAGCTTCTATTTAAATTTCATCACCAGGTTTAGGCACTGGTTTTCATGCTTTACATTAGCTCCCTTCAAACAGCACAGGAAGCAAGAAAAACCTCTTCTCCTTAACATTCTAGGACAACCATGGAAGTAGTCTAGAAAATCAGACTTTTTTTGTTGTACACAGACATTGTTGTATACCGAGGGTGTTTTACCTTGTTTGACATGTTTTTGGACTATGCGACAATTGCAGATGAACAGATTCCTGTTACCATTATTAGAGAATTGTGTATATGACATTTTGGAGGTTGAATTTTACCTGCCGTGCTTTGTGTTTTTCTTGGTTGCAACACATCCTATTGCAATTTTGAATTTGAATACATGCATCTGGGCATGTAACACCCATGTACATGAGAATTCAGCCCACCATAATGTCATTATATTATATATATTAGTGAAAAAACAAACTGGTGGCTTCTTCTTTCTCCATGATATTACTACATGCCAAACTTATGTTTGAGCTACCTCTCTAGATTATGAATATATAAAGGCTAAAAATATATATGATTTTTTTCTCAAAGAAAGTAACCAAAAAAATCAGATAATTTGCAAACATCATCATCCCTTGAGATATGAAATGAAAAGCCATATTGATATTTATATTTGTATATAACCTATTCACAAGGCTCATTTTTCTTTTCAGTGTCTTTTTTTATGAAGAATGTTGTCACACTGCTGAAAAGGACATATGTTTTTATCCGCATGTTAAACACATAAAACATTTAACCACCTAACCAAATAAGGAAGAAACATTACTTCTGAAAGTTTGTTATTCTAAGGATCCCCCCGGTAATATTACAAAGTTAGAAATAAAACAGGCTATAGAAAACTATTATATTCCGGATATTTTTCAATGACTTACAGATCTTTATGAATCAAAGCAAATTACTGATTTGCCTCATATTTCTTTACTACACACAGTGTTATATAACGTTTTTTTAAATGAGGTTGTCTGGGGTTCCCTATGTTTATGCAGCAGTTCATACATGTGTAATAAAAACACTGCTTTACCCCTTAGCATTACACGGAAAAACTCATAATCTGTTATAAATAGGAACACCTTTCTCTATATTACACACAATGATGTATACCTTGCCATTGCTGTATAGACTCTTAACAAAACCATCTAGAAATTTCTGTAAAATGTTCCCCTAACTTAGTGGACACCACAATCAGGTCAAAGCTAAACATCAGGTTAATAGCTGTTGGAGTGCTCTCTAGTGGATGAGAATTTATCAGATGAAGGGTAAAGCTGTGCCAGATGATACACAAGATTTGTTTGATGACGCATAACAATTTATCAGATAATAGATGAGGTTTCATAAAATCTGAGATCAGAATGTATTAGTGTGAGGTTTTTTAGATGTAAGATAAAAATCATTCAAATAACATATGAAATGTATCACATAAAGGATGAGGTTTCATTCATAGGATGATAATTTATTTTTAAAGGGGTGTGATTTGATGTAGGTTTAAAAATTATTGGAGTTTCAAAAAATCTTTGGAAGAAGCTGTTTGGGACACAAGATAAGGTTGCATTAAAAGCAAAACAAGATTGCCTTGAAAGCATAACATTGTTCTAAAATGGACACAATAGACAATACAAAACCTAAAGTAAACCTTCCCATCCCCAAATAAAATTGTCTTGCTTTATGTCCTTGTTCTTTCTTTGTTTTCCAGAAACACCATTTACAAGCCTGGCAAATCCAGTGTTGTCACTTTTGTCAACTGCCATTCTCCTGACACAGCTTCTATCCCATGTACCCACTTTAGATTCAGGTGTTGTCATGTTTCTGATGATGCACCACTGAAAATGTAAGGGTGTCTGCCTGTAGGTAGACTTTCTTGAAACCTCTATGTCACACATGCCAGAAGTGATCTGACAAATATACCATCCATAAACATTTGATGTTTCTTTTTACTTATTTTGTACACCTGTGTGTATTTGTGGGCATTTATCAATGTATGAATTTACCAAACCCAACAGTAATAAATCTAAATAAGCCTATTATTGTAACACAGTATAAACAGACTAACTATAATACACCAAAAAAGTTATCTTACATCAAGCCATTGGTCCACGTAGAAGTCTAAATCTTTTTTCACTGGTCTCGAGTCACAACCATGAATCCTCTTCAGTTCCACCAGTAAACGTTTTCCTTTGTTGGTGAACTCATCAAGTTCTTTTTGGTTCTCTGTGATTTCATTCTTGGCTGATTCATGCTAAATAAACAATGTTGTCTAAAATTAGCAAAACAATCACAAACACAACAGCATCCATCTGAGAGCTACAAATGAGTAGAGGGGAGGGTGAAGAATTATAACTTGCATGTATGGTAGTTATCTTCAACGTCTATACTACAAAAACAAACATACATTCAAAGGGTGGCCTCTGAATAGCCAGGAGGAACAGTATTAATTGCTGTTCAAGCAATATTGTTCCCTGATATAGTTTTACTATTTTTTGCACTATTTTCTGCTAAACAGATAGCAAAGATGATGTAGATTAACACTCCAATGAACAAACAGAAAACAACGCAATCAAGGCAGCAGGCTTGGGCCCAGTTAATCTTCAGAGCAAAACTATAACGTTTATGCACCTGCACTAGGATAGCACATTTGGTTTGAGATACACACATCAGTCACTTTACAATTGAAAACACATTCCTAGTGCTGGAGATGTGTTGACTTGGACCATGCAAGTACAGACAATACAAATGGGTTTTGGGGCTATTGAAATCCTTATTGATGTTAAGGGAATTTAAATGGTGGTTGAGGTGGTGTAAATAGGCATGGCCTAGTAGCATGTTATCTTTCCCATGACTTCATTTAACCTAAGTCAATTTCTTTGGCCAATTCAATTTTCTATAGCCTTTCTGTGGTACAGTGTAGAAAATGTGTGTAAATCACAAAACTGGATGTACAGAACTTCATGTCATTTTGCAGGTAAACACGTCTGTATTTTGCTGTTAACATTTTTTCTGTACTGTATTTATATTGAAGATATGTCTCAATAACAAAATTGTTAATAAAAAAAACATGTCTGTATTTAAACCATGTAATAGGTTTGTTTGGCCTGGAGTTTTGCTTTATGTTAATATAATGTTTCCACTAATTGTGAGTACTATCAAACCTGAACAATCAAATATTTTAGAAGGACCACTATAACTTGCAATTAAAGCAGCCCTAAAGTCATACATTATGGAGACAAGGAAATGTCAGCAAAAACCTATTTGTAAGCTGTAAAAATAGGTCTTATGCTATTGCGGGTCAAGTGACTTGGTGCCATAAAGGACAGGTCATATGATTTTCTGGTACTGGGTCAATTGAATTAAAGCCATAAAAATGAAGCCAAGTGATAATCTGAATTTAGTGACCTGATGCCATAAAATGCAGCTACAGTTTTAGGTGAAGTGGCCTAAAGCTAGTCTGCTAAGTAACCAACAGCAGCCCCTAACTGCAGACCACTTCAGATATTCGTACCCTGCTGTACTTTTCCATTGTCCTGGATCATGTAATTAGGAACCATCAGAATCCAGAATGCTACAGGATATCCAATTCAGGATCTGATAGGTAATTTTAGATTTTGATCCATATACATTTGTCTGAACTATGCAAAATCATATTTTAGGAATTTAGAAAATCATTACTCATGAATTGTATCATTCTCACAACACTGGAAATTTTTTTGTTCACCTGAATTTTAAACCACTTTTTTTCTTAACTACTACAGTATAAGAAAACTTTAAACATGATACGTAACAGATATTTTCTTACTTTTGCTATGGTGCGGCGGATGTCCTCCTGATCTTTTAAAGTGGATTTGATAGTGATCATATTTTCCACAGTTTCCAAAAGCTTTACTATCGTATATTTCATGTGTTCATACTCTTTAATTAGATCAATCAGGGCCAGACACTGCTCTTGACTGAAATTAAAGAAACAAACAAATTAAAAAGAAACACACCATTACAGATCATTTCTCAGCAATGAACTTAGCATACAGCAACTATTTTTTGCAGGAGGTCAAAAAATGCAAATATGTGATTGCTATATGTATAAAAGAACATATATTCCCCTAATCATTTCACGGTCAGTCAATTTGCAGCAAACATCACTGAAAGTGCTATTTATCTCTAATTCATCGTCTACAATCTGATTGCAAAGGAAAATCCATGACAGGACTGTAAAAGCAACTTTCCAGAGAGCAATCAGTGCGCTTCACTACATATCAGGAACCTAAAAAAATAGGGTATTTCCATGTATTTCATGTTTTCATTGTTCCAATTTAAATTCTTCACTTCTTCACTGAGTCCCACAGTAAATCAATGTCAAACTATGGAGTCACACAACACATGCCAAAACAGGACATCTACATAATAAAGTGTCCATGTGGACTAAATTATGTAGGTGAGAAATAGAATTTCATGATACAAAAACTCAGGTAAAAATAATCAGAATTACCACCAACTAAGCATTTTATTGAGAATATACACATGACGTTTCAGCTGAAATATTTTGTAATTTATAATATACCCAAACAAAAAATTGGAGGCAACAGAGAACTTCAGAATTTTGTAAGCCTAATACAAATCAACAAATGTAAAATTTAATGTAGAATTTGATGTTTATTTCTGTAAACAATAATTTATTAATATATTTTTTTTAATATTCAACTATATATTCACTATATCTTTAGCGTATATCTTTTATTGATTTTTGTCAATCTATAAGTTATAGATGCTGATAATATTTCATAATATTTATTATTATTCTATTAGGTTAATTCCATAAAATAGGCTGCAGATTACCCTATCAATAATAATGCATTTCTTACCTATCACTGATAAGCTTCTTAGTATCTTCCCAAGTAATATTCAATCCATTCAGCTCTTTGTCTGCTTCAGCTGCCAGAGATAAATCCTTCTGAGCAATCTGTTTTGCTTTGTCCATCAGCCACTGTCTTTCATGCTGGTATGAATTAATTTCTTCCTCCAGTTCATTAAAAAATGTCAGCCTGTATTAATTTAAAAAATATATATTTATATATTTGGTTGAAAGGCACACAATTGCTAATAATACCTGCCGCTTATAAATCATTACAGAAACTACCCAAATGTACACAAAATCAGTACTGACTCTTAGGCCAGCATGGTGGTTAGAATCTTATTCATACAGGGCTCAGGTTCAGTTTCCAATAATGTGTAATATTGTAAAATCTGTTGCACTCTATCTCTTTGAAAGTATTTGCAGTGTTTCTGTTTATTTCAGAGCAGTATGTTATGGAAAATATTTTGTTTTAACAAAAGGTACAATACCTTTGTTTCTATCACAGCAGCATATCATGCACTTTCAGGCCAAAACATCCATTTTTTTAGTAATACCTCCTTCTGTTTTGCTAATGTTCTATAAGGTATGTAGGTATATTCATTTCTAGCAGGGGTCACCAAGGATCCAAAAATTATTTCTAAGGGCCAATAGGTGTATGAAAGGCTGCTATTGAGGATAATGTCCCAGACACAAATCATAAGCTATAGAGACTTTTAGCTAATATACTCATCAACCTCTCTTTGAACATGGAGCACATTTCAAAGAAGCTCCGGGAGTACCGTAGAATTTACACTTTTGTCCATGCCTTTGGTAGACTGACCAGCGTACAATTTATATCATCTAAATTTGGGAAAAATAAACATTTATATTCATGTGACAAAGGGAAAGGTGGTGCTGTAAGCAGAAACACCTAGTGTAGTTATAAAGACAATTTAATCCTTTCAAAAGCCTACAAATAGTGGCCAGTTTCATTTATTATACATAGTGCTAATAACAAGTGCATATAAAATTATTATAATTACTATAATTAATTAAAAAAGTCAAAGGTCAAATATCGAATATCAGTGCACTTTCTGAGCTAACACTTTTTCCTTTTCAGTCCATATATACAGTAAACTATCAGTTCACTTACTACATATTTTTCTAAAAACAAACCTAATTGCTGCTGTGTCATAACAAAATATTGGTCAAATCTAAAGTACAAATGAAAACTAAAAGGAATAGGAATTAAAAAATAAAAAAATATTAGTATGCACTTCAGCAAGCTGTGTTTAGTAGAACACCAAGGTGTTTTAAACGAGAATCAATTTATTTCTTTATCACCTTTGTTGAAATCCTTGCAGGGTTGGCTCTTTCATCCCCTCACTGTCTGCCTTTTCTTCAATGTCTTCAATAGTTTTGAGTAACTTTTCTCTGCAATCGATAAATGATTTCCACAAAGCTCCAAGAACCTCTGCCTCACTTAGCTTTGTTCCAAGTAACGTCTGTATTTTTTCTAGTTCTAAGCTTAGATTGTCTGACAGTGCTCTACAGGAAGTTCTCTGCTCGGAAATGGAGTTCTTTAAGTTATACTGTGCTTTGGCAAGTGCTGTATCTAAACCTGTTGACATGGCTGCTATCTTGTCAATGTCCTGTGAAACATCATTTAACTCTTTCTCAAAGGCATTCGATTTGACTTTATCCAAGCTGACTGCTCCCACCACTGCTTCTTTTAAGGTTTGAAGAATTCCTAGTGAGTCCATATATATTCTTAAGAAGTCTCCTAATTTGGTCAGGGAGTCTTGACGTCTTTCAGCAATTTGTTTTGCTTCTTCATACAGAAGTACACAATCATTGACTCTTCCCTGTAAAATGTGATGATCTTCTGAAATGGTAAAAGTGCATAGCTTGGCAAACTGGTCTTTCATATGACTGATTTCTTCTTCTTGTTTTTTCATCTCTGCTATATGTTTCTGTGTGATAAAGAAATACGTGTTTACTTACAGATAATATTATTTGAAGGCTACACTCATTTACCTTTATAGATGAAGTTTGAAAGGTTCCTGTTTTGCTTCTTATGTCCCAATATTCAAGCAAAAGAGCACTTTGATCATTTCCTGCCCACATTGGCATATTGGATGTTTAGCCCACCTTAAGTTGTTGCCACGAATAATGCTACATACTCCAAAATGTAAACTACATTAAAAAGTAAAAGGGGACTGGAAAGATAATAGGTCTGAGAACTAAAATACAATGATCTTGCAAAGTATAAACAAGAGACTAAGGTAGTTATAGCTTGTAGAAAAGAAGTAGACTTCATAATGTAAGGCAGTCTAACTTAGTGATTAGTATACATGTATACTATTGATCTGCTCTAAAAATATTTCAAGTGTAGAGTATGAAAAAATGGTCACCTTGTTTAAAGTCACAGCAATGTTCTGATTAGAGGTACTGATCTCAGAAGCTTCCTGAAGTTCTCCAAGAAACTGTTTATTCCAGAGAGACAATTTAAGCAGCATGTTATCAAATTTCTGATGTTCACCCAGGGAAGACTCCAAAACACTGATCCTAGAAAAAGTAATATTTTAAGCTTTAGTGAAACCAAGTGATTAGTGATTACCTGGCATTAATGGAAATGAAATCACTAACCTTTTAGAAACGGCTTCAGGTAGACTCTTCCATCTTTGGGATAGCTCTTCTAGGCGACTCCTTGTTGACTCTACGCAGCTTTCATTGGAGGTTTGATACAAAGAAGCAGACAACTGAACCAGGACAGTGTACCTCTGTGATTGTGCTAAATCAGCATCAAGAGCCTGTCAAAATATCAGTAGGTATAATCAACTATATACTTTAAAATGAGAAAAGCAAACATATTCTGCATTTTATGTTCAATATTTCATCACCACATAATTAGTTTGTTACCTATAGACTGTTTAAAATGATGATTATCTACAAATTAAACTGGCTTCACAGACATTTCCTATTCTATTGAAACTTCTGATAAAACAACAAATACATGTTTTGCTAGAGTGAATGTGCAGTCTTTATGCATGAACAGACTAACTTGGAAACTAGGAGACAGCCATAGATAAGACAACTGTAAGTGTAACTGTAAGGTGTTGCAGCATATATATTTTTATTGGATACAACTGTAATGAAGAAGGGATCAAAACAGTGATAAGGCGCATGATTAATATAACCTAATCTCAATAAAATACCTAGTAAAGTCCCAGATGTCAGACATTTAATTATTATTCCATACACATATGTACTAATATAAGCATACACATACCTGGACAGCTTGCATTTCAGCTTCGATTTTTGATTTGTCTGCTGGAAATAGCTCTTGTGGAGGACTGAGCAATGCTTCGTTTCTCTCCAGCCAGATAACAAAAGAAGAAAATTCCTTTTCTTGTCTAAAAGGCATGATCAAAAGTTACAGAGTACTCCCAATACATCCTCATTACTGTAAATTACTAAACAACTGACAGCTATCAACAAAATCCTAAAAAATGTATAGAATATGTCATGCAGAGCAAAAAATACTGCATGTTTTACTTCACAAACATGAAATACCATATAATAATTTATTTATATAAAAACATTTGACGTGGAATATACACCTCTGCCAATGGGCTAGCAATTGCTCCAGTAAAGAGTGCCTCTCTTTGGATTGTGTCCAGGCAGTTTCAATTCGTTGCTGTAGGTTTGAGGTCTGTTGCACTGCTTTATCCTTATTTGTGAGATTACGGGCACCAGCAGTCAGAGAATGGATTCTGGTTTTCAGGGTTTCCACATCATGACACAGATCCTGTGGATAACAGGGAATATATTTGATGGGATGTTATGATTGACACCATTAGGCAGAAACACAAGAGGTGAAGAAGCACAGATCCTCAGGTACAGCTTTCCCTCCAGTAAGCAACGGAGTAGACATGACATTAAATGTCACTCCAAATCTAATGTGACAAATAGTCACAAACAGCATTGACCTAGTATAAGCAATACTTTAGAAGGCATACAAGCAAAAATGTTCATTTTATGGTACTGTTTAGGTAAACTTAACATTACTAGAGGTTCATGGCATAAAGAGCCTTTTTTTGAGTCCATGCTCACTTCTTAATGAGGCACAAATGTGGGATACATATATATAGAAAGAAAACATTAACATAGCTCTATAGCTTCATCATTTTCAATTTTCTGTGAACATCCAGATTGTAAAACAGAATTACCTGATGTGAATTCAATACTTTGTATGTCTCTGCTGCAGAAGAACAGTTCCTAATTGGACATGCAAGAAAAGCTTCAAGGTTCTCCAAAGTGTCTTGAATCTGCATAACCAATAATAAAATCAGCTTAAGTTTTGTATTGTAGTATTATATGTAGTATTGTAGTATTATATGTTTACAGCAATACTGACTGTGCAATCAGTTTATTAAATACAACTAAAGGATAATGCTAAAAACTCATAAGGCAACAAAAATAAACCCACCCAAAAGCAATAGTTCAGCATGAAACAGCAGGACCATTTCAAACATACTACTTACAATAACAAAATTTCATTTTTTTTATTTTGTATAGTCATAATCAAAGATAAATAGCAAATTTCCCGAGAATTGATTTTGCACAATGCAATTCCCATAAAGGATGAATTTCTGTGAAATTCCAATTTAATTCTATGTTGCATATGGCATACTTTAGCTTCCATTTTGTGAGTTTTGTTTAGCAGGTTTACAAGACATGTAATTATGTTTGTTAGAAGATTTTTCCAGTACCACTGCAAAGGCTGACATCATATACAGACAGCCTCATCAGCCAATCATTATTACGACATTAGTTATTCTACACCCTACATAAGACACAACAAGGCTGGACTTGGACCATTCATTGTGTAGTTAGAAGAGGACAGGGATTGAGTTTTTGTAACTAATGTTACAGAAGACTACAGGTTTCTATTTGTATGATGTAGAAAACAAAATAGTAGTCAGCATTAGCACTACATTTTGTAACTGCTGAATGAACAACTTCATCTACCTGTTTATAGGCCTCATCAAATTTTTGTTGCTGTTCAGCATGTCCCAGAATGCTCTCTTTCAGCCGCTGAGCATGTTCTTTTAGTCCATCCCAATCCTTGCCCACCTGGGACAGTCTGGATTTGATCCGAGTCATCTCAGGAGTAGTAATAAATTCAGCAAAAGACTGGCTATTGGCTTCAAGGTCTGATATATCGTTGTTTTTCTTCTCTAGTTCCCTTAGTATTTCCTGTAAATTAAAATGATGACAGTACATGAATCAAAATGACATTAACTTCAAAGTGCATAAAACTTCAGGTAAAAAATGTAAATCAAAGGGAAATCACCAAAATAAACCAATAAGGTTCCAGCTTTTTTGCAGTGGGGTAAGAAATGCTGAATTGTCTGTTCTATCCCAGAAATATCAATGGTATGGAATTAACCGTTTTTTTAGTTATATGAAATAAACGACTGAGTTTGGCAAATTTGCTACAATATGCTACTAAATCCTTTACCAATGTCTTGTCAGCATCATCAGCAGTATTTTAACATTTACCTTAATTTGGGTGACTTGAATGTCTGAAGAAATATTTGACAATTCAAGATCACTTAGCTCCTTTTCTTTGTCCGAAATCCAAGTGGAATGCATCTCAAAATCATGATCAAACTTCTGCCAGCTCTCCCTCACTTGTTCCATTTTGGTAATGCTTAATTTGAAAAAGAAAAAATGTAACATATACAAACAAGTAAATTTTACACAAATAACTGAGCTTTAGGATTCAGAAGCTCAGCAATCTTGATTAAATCTTTAATTAAACATCTCATATTTTTATTTTTATTTTTTTTGCTGAATCACTTAAACTAATAATACTGTTATTGTTTATTAGTTGTATAAATATATTACTATGTGTTTTTCCAGATTTATACATTGAGTATCTTGATACCTGCATCAACATAAGAGCCTGGAATCTCAATAATATGGTAAATGATGCTGGCCATCATTCAGCCTGGATGTGGATGATGAGTACAGCACTGGAGCATGTTTTTGAAGAATGAGAGAATATACATTCCAACCCACTCATTTATAAATAAGTAAGCAAACATTATGATAAAGCAAATGCAGCGAAAGAACCTCTTTTCATTATCAGTTTAAGAAATGGAGGTAAAAATATGTAATAATATTTGTTAAATTTCTGCAGTGATCTGCACTTCTTTTTCCTAGTCATATCCGATGGCAGTAAAGTAAGAAAGAATTGCCCTGGAAAATTCTGTGCACTTACTTCTCAGATAGGCACTTTTTAATCTGCTTCACATTCTCATTAACAGACTTTGTTTTCTCCAAAAGTTTACGCTTGCTCTTCTCTCCAAGCTTTATGTCACTGGACTTCTTCAACAGGTTCTCAGCCTGAACAGTGAGATCCTCGCTTTTTTTACACATCTCCTGTTAGGATAGACAGAGGCTAGTATGAAATTTTTTTTCATCTAAGAAAGATTAGTATCCCGGTTTCAGCAAATAGATTTATTTTTGTTGAAGATCAGGTGTATGCCAGCCACAAGTAACTTGTACGTTAGCAATAACCACAAAAAAGATCATCCTTGCCCACTCGTGTGCTTCATTTTCTGGCATCTGATGTGATTCAAAAAAATTCACAATAGCTCAAAAAGTAAAAAAAGGCAAAAATAATTATTATGTTGTTGTGGGGAAATATTTTTATTAAATGTTTATCACATTTCAAGAATATTTTAGCATTTCCACAAAGGTACTAATAAATAATGTGAATGCTGCCAAGAAAAAGGCTTGTTTGGAACGCTGTGTTTATGAGGTCCTAAATTAAAAGTCAATTCTGAGAAGTAACTGATTTCTGTGTGACAAAACGTTTTACATTTAATTCACATATATTACTAAAAATACAACATTAGGTAGACATATATAGTTTTTGCTACTTTACCTTTGTCTGCTGAAGTTCTAATGATAAATTTTCCAGTGTTCCAAAGTTCAAGGGCCGTTCAAGTATAGGATTTATCTGCTTCATATGCTCAGCAATTGACTCTTTTCCATTTTCTATTTTCTCCCAACTATGCACTGTGTCCTTTGAAAAAAATATACCAATTCATATACACATACAGTACGTCACCCAAGAGGTCAATGGCAGATATGGAGGATAATATCAGAGCAAATATCCGAATCAAAATAATGACAGGTATTATTGAATGCATGTGAAAAAATAAAAAAAGAAAGAAATGTTGGTATTTAATAAAGTATATAAGGAACAATTGTACTGTGATTTTCATGATCTTATGCACCAGCCTTCCATGATCTAGACTAGTAAACTTACGCAGACAAAAGATGTGCTACTATAAAGCATGAAATATAGTTTTAATTTATGGCCTGTTTACCTATTGTTCTTCTGAAACAAGACATGCAATGTTCAAGAGCAACAAAAGAGTTTGAGAACAGTGAAACATGCACAGATCAGCTTAAGCTCCTGAGCTTTGTGTTCGGGGATGCTTGTCAGCCAAGGAAAACACCTGCGTTCTTAACTAACAATATATGAGTATAAATTTTAAACTTTTTTAATGCATATGTATTTATTACAGTAGGTCTGCACCATATTCATTGATTAACTGTTATTTTTTCTTCTGTGCCATGTATTAGGATGGAGGTCAGGAAATGCTGCTCACTAAATAAATCAGTGTATGTTGGCTAAAAAAAGCCCAGCTTCCAGGAGTGAAGATTAGTGACACATTACCCAGGCAGCATTTTGGGCTCACAACGAGGAACCTGCCCACCACTCTGCAGTCCACAGACTCAGGATCCAGGAATTCACATGACCACAAATGTATAGGTAAGTAAAAGTGATATCTGAATTTAATTTCTAATTCTAGCAATTAGAGGGGATGGAGTATATTCTCTAGGGGGGATGGCTGGGAAAACATTAAAAAGACACTAAGGCTTGCTTACATTACCTTTACATCTATCTCCTGTTGTACTAATGTGATCTCCACATTTTCCATTTCAGCTTCCATCTTTAATAATTCATCCTTCACATCTCTTGATAGTCCTTTCTCAATCTGAATCTGTTTGGCACGAGTAATCTGGAGCTGAACATCTTGTTTCTTTGAACGTATTTTCTTAACATTTTGCTGCAAGGACAAGAATATGTTGAACATTAAAACATGATAGGAAAGGATGAGCGTACTATACTAATTAGATGGTATTCCTTCAGATATTAAAATTTCTACTGTGATAACAAGCCATTGTATGATTAACAAATACCCAAACTAGGACACCATCTATCATACTTTACTGTAAAGGCATCAACATTGCAGAACAGGCATACCTAAGAGAACAATAATTAAAGGCCACAGACATATGTTTGGGCATGATTTGTCACAATTTTAGGTTGGGCTACATTTTAACATGGCTAAGGAATCCAGATCACAATGGCTTGGCTACATAAACATTATGTTTTGATAGGTATCTGATTATGCAAATATAATTTATGGCTGCAAAAATGTACCTAAATTGTTGATTTGAATTAATATAAAGTTTGAATACCTCATACTGAAGAAGTAGTTCTTGAGCTTCCTCAAGGCTTTCTGTGTTCAGGATCTTCTCTGCTTCTGATTGGACATCTTTGGAGCTTGTCACTAACGCACTGAGCACATTCTTTACTGCCTCTTTGCATTCTACACAATCCCCAACTGTGCCTAAAATCTTCTCAATCTATTGGGACACAACAACAACTATGACCATATCTCTATTTTTTAACATCCTATTAAAGCAATTCAGTGTAATATTAAACATATAAATTACACAATAAACATGATTTCATAAATAACATTATGGCTGGCTGTAGCTATATGTGACCTGTAAGGTATCTAAAGGCACTATCCTACAGGTAGCACTCACTGCTTGGCTTTCATCTACATTGACCTTTTAATTAAGATAATATATAAATACAGTAAAATAAATATTTCTACCCCTCTAAAGGGCACTCCCTTCTCCTCCCCTTCTCTTCTCTACTTTTAAAAAGGCATTTCTTGGCCTAGAAGCTTAATATTTATATGATGGCAAGACTGTAAAAATGCAAAAATAGATACAAGATTGAAGGTGAGAGTTTTTTTTAACATTTATTTCAATTTTATTGATGTGACATGTGCCGTTTATATAAAAACGGCAGTAGGAATATTGTAGGAGGAGGGTGGGAGTATTTAGTAAAGCAGTACAAAAAGCAAAGCTATACTCTAGCAGACCCAATTCTTAGACCGCTAGTGACAAGACAGTCAAAAGTCAAGTGTTACAGTGCAGACAGCAGACATGATAAATGTAAATATGACAATGTTTACACAAGTTTGGTTCCATATGAATATTCTCAAAGTACAAAAAAAAGGGAAGAGTTTATGATATAATAAAAGAGCTATTGTGTTTAAGAATTTGTTCC
Source organism: Pyxicephalus adspersus (assembly GCF_032062135.1). Lineage (NCBI taxonomy): Eukaryota > Metazoa > Chordata > Amphibia > Anura > Pyxicephalidae > Pyxicephalus > Pyxicephalus adspersus. Next base: position 111,240,598 of record NC_092861.1, read on the forward strand.
ATTTGTATTCTTTGTTAGAATACATAATAATTTTTTATGTATTAGCAAAAGGTTTATGCTTTAGATTTTTCTCAAACTAGAAAAAAACACTCTTCTAGTATAAATGCCAGGAAAAATGAACATGTTTTATAATACGATAAGGGCTGTCCTTGTAGTAGTGAAGTATTAATGATATGTACCTGGTTTAGTGAGTCCAAGAATGATTTCCAGCTCTCAGAAAGTCTTGCTAGATCACTGTTCTGCCTTCTTACTTCCTTCTCCACTGACACCTCAGTGAGTGCAGTCAGTCTGTCCTTCAAAAATCGGAGGTTATCCTCTTGTTTAACCACATCATGTCTAATATTCTATAATAAAACATTTTTCCAAATTAGTTAGAATGGCTTTACATTTATTGAAAAGAAATAGTCATGAGAAACGGGAATGCAACATCATGGAAATTATACACCCATAATAATGAATTGTGTGAAGTGCTCCACTATTTCCTAAGTAGTTAGCTCATTGATTCTGGGTTTAGGCTTTGTGGTTGATGAAATGTATACGATATAGCATTTAAAGTTTAATATACTCTATAAGCATCATATCATATTGATATTCAACTTTCTACCCATGTATTGGCTAATTGCAAAACTCCACTGCAAAATTATATTTTATATTTTATTATTATTATTATTCTTTGGTTTTGGAATGGTAAAAGACTGGGTTCCCCACACTGCTGTTGTCTCTGACCCAAGTAGAAGGATCTACCCCAACTTTATTTGCCCATGGCTTTCCTGGTTCATCTCACTAAATTTTCTATAAGAATATGGTTACTCCAACTAGAGGAAGTTTAGGTAGATTTTGCATCATGCAATACTGCTTTTACATGCATGTAAGAAATTACTAGCTAGCTTAACCTGAACACAGTTCAAAGTAACCATACCAAGTGTAAAGTGTTGAAATGCAATAAGTGTAAAAAATGTTTTATACAGTATATATTAGCTGAGAACCCTATAAAACAAAGTAATCTTCAAGATCTAATACAAAATACAAGATCTAATTAAAACACGGCCTCAACTTCAAGCTCATTAGACCTGAAACAGGTTACCTGAATTGAAGATTTTATTTGTTCATATTTTGTAATGTCTTTAGCTCCATCTTTAAAGTGAATTAACTCTTTATTCTTTGCTGTTAGCCAGTCTGACACTTCTTTTAATCTGTAAATTTGAAGAGGGACAGTCATTAACATTAGGATAATAATGAATAGTAACAATTAGGCACTATGTAGGAAGCAAAACATAGGATGTTCCTGGGTAAAGTAAAGCTATAGTCTTCCATTTATCACCAAATAAAATACCAATTTTGAATGTTTATCCAGAATTCCCATTCCCACCTCTTTTTGGGGGTTTAAGGCAGAAAAAAGCTGCCCTTATATATCGGTATTTAACAAGGTCACAATGTGGGTATAATATTGAGAAATTACAAGCATAAGGTAAAATGAGACATGGTTAGACAAAAGAAAAAGAGCAATGGATGTGATAATAGCTATGCATTTGTACTGCATGTATAAATTTGGCCGTTTGTCCAATTTACCTGTGTGTTTATTGGTATATTTACTGTACTGCAATGCAATTATGTCTCCGAGTACAATATAATATTAGTATATGGAATTGGTATATGTTCATGTTTTTGCTGATGACAACCTAGAACATATAAAGGAATTAACTTATTTAAATAATATTCATATAATTTTATGTATGAATATTATCAATGTTTATTGTTTTTCATTCTTCTAGCCTGGAACACATCTATCATCTGAATGGGAGATAATGCCTTGGTTGAAGATTATCCAGTGACTGATCATTTTGATTTGTAATTGAATTCACAGCCAACATTCTGCTAAAGTGACATAACATGTGTTGTCCATGCTAGCAAACTGACAAATCAGTAATAAAATTATAACTGTATAATTATGATATGCGTTAAGATCTAAAACATTACCTGATTCTGAAATCCTTCCACTTGTCTGAATGCTCCATTAGTTTTTGATGTGTAGTATCAATCTGAGTTTTCAAATCTTTCAGTACCAATCTGCTGCTTTCATATACTCCCTTTATAGGGTCTCTCTCCTGCAGTTTCAAACACAACTCTTCAATAAGTCTCAGCCTCTTCTCACACAGCTGGTAGCACCCTTTCTCACCAAAGAAAGCCTATAGTGAAACATAATAAAGTAAACACAAAAAGAAGATCAACAAAGCTAAATGGATGCATGAATCAAATATTTTATCCATTATTTATCAGCTGAGTATGAGCTGTGTAGTCTATATCACAAGCTATCATCAATCAACAATGCCTAGCCAGGGAGCAATGTCAAGTAAATGCATATTTTTGGGCGCCTTCTGGGTTTAATGATTAAAGCAGTTACCTTAACATGGGATTGGGATGGCCTTAGTGTGAGTTGCAAAGCAGCATAAGAGTCATCTGTAAATGTTATTCTTTGTATGCATTACACTAGTGACCAGTGGGGACAAATCAGCAAGGCAGTATTTTGAACCTTATGGCTGATTTATACTATATGTGGGTAAGGCACATGCTAGGATCCCACCTGATTCAAAGACCTGGGCACGACTCTTCCCTATGGCAGGCATGGAATAGACACGTAAGAAGCAGGAGGGCTTTCAGCATAATTCCCTCTCCCTCTATAACTTTCTGAGAATAGCTCTCCACAATTCCTTTAAACACCGTGCTGACTGGAGAGTAAGGGTAATATTTACTCTTTCTTTCCAGTAGTAGTAGCATATAATAGACTGTAAGAGGGTTTTACAGTTCTTGCTCAGTTATCGTTTAGTACATTTAATCATCAATGTTTATGACATATTATATTTATTCTATCTGTCTTGAATAAGTGTTATCATTTTGTGATTTTGGTGGTTCCTTTTTGAGTTAGACAGCAGTTTTAATGTACACTTACCCTGTGTTCTTTCAAAATCTTCTCACTGCCATCCACCGGAAGCATTTTGTTTTCCCGTGCCAATTCTGATCTGCAGTCCTCCACTGAGGCAAGAATCCTATTTCTCTCCAGCTCAATTTTTAGATGTAGTAAATGGTAGGGAGCCTCACTCTGATAATCCTATGAAGCAAATAAAGCATTAAAAATTTTGCCTGAATCGGTTCCAATTGATTTTCTACAACTGAATTCATACAGGATATGTAAAGCACCTAAAATAGCCTATTAGCAAGCTGGAAATGTAGGTAAACAGCTAAAGAATACAATAATAAAACTAAAGTAATATGTTTCATCAGCATGCAGCAAACTAATTTGAATGTGCCCTCTTTTTTCAGGAT
>NC_092861.1:111245235-111247166 GCF_032062135.1 Pyxicephalus adspersus
AGGGGGGTTAAGTTACAAACAGAAACTGAATTACAAACCTTCCATTGTTTATGTAATTTTCTGACTGTTTCTTGAAGTGACTGCTGGTCTTGCTCTGGTAGGATATCTGTCATTTCATCACATGCTTTCAAGAAAGCATTAAGAACCTTCTGATCTAACTGACCAAAAAAGTCCTGCGTATAAAAAAATAACATTGTTATAGTTTACCAACAAAGCCTCTGGTCTAATAAAAATGCATTTGCCTTGCTGTAAATCTTGCTGTAAATCTAATGTTGCGTACGGTTTCCCTTTCTTGTAACAAGACTTCAATGAAAGCAAAAATGTACATCTAGTTTCATCCTAACCAACTTTAGTAGGGATTGAAACTTGATGCACATTTTTACTGTAAATCAATCCTAATTTACCCCAGTCCAGTTATGTCCTTATTTGCCCCCCCCCAGAGCCACCATTTTTCTATTTTCCTGCTGTTGTAGTTTTTTTTTGTATTGACATTCAGCAGCATTGTTTGCCGGAGAACCAGTCACTGCTTTTTTAAAAAAAGACCTGAAAGATTCTTCATTATAGAATGCTGTTGAATTTCACATTCACTGCTTTTCTAATCCCTACTGTCATAAACATTTAAACAGGAGGAATTATGCCATAAAATGTACAGTACATAATTAAAAGTAATGGCTAAATAAAAGTATGTCAATGTTGAGAGCTTAAGTGGCTTAATAAAAGGAACTTCAAATATTATCCACTAGTATCAGTCATTTTGTGTCAAAGGGTTTAAATATTTTACATTGTGATATGCTTCTGAAACCTAAATGATGATTATAATGGTACCATTGATGCCTATAATATGTGACATTGTTTCTTTATGAGATGCGCAGTGAAATCGGCAAGTTTTTTTTCCAACCTACGTTACCCGATCTCCCCCTTGGGTCGGGTGACGTAGGAAGAAGAAGAGAAGATGGCGCCGCCTGGAGCGCCAGCTGGGAGACGGATGGCGGGAAGATGCAGGACCCGATACAAGACACCTCTGGATGGATCCGACTGCCATGCGAGTTTGAAGGTAAGTGTATTTTTTTAGGCACTTTTAAGTTTAGTTCCTCTCAAAACTGAGGATCCATCCTCCTGCTTATCAAGTAAGTGGCTGCCTACCACTGAGTAAAAGTTAACCATTTCTGAGTGCTCCCCATTAGAGCTATGACTTTGGGCCTGATTTATTAAAGCTCTCCAAGAATGGAGAAGATAGACTTTGGGACCATGGGAGAACCTGGGTGATCCAGCAAAGGTGCTGCAGCAAAGCTTACACCAAAAACTGAAAAAAAGGTTTATCTGGATCTGGTCCAGGATTGAAAGCATTTACCAAGTAATACTAAATGGTTTTTAAGAAATTCATTTCAAGTTTGCTGGATCGCCCAGGTTCTTCTATGATAGTCTATGTTTTCCATTCTTGGAGTGGTTTAATAAAATTATCCAGATTCTATATAGCTTCTCAATGCCACCCATAAATGAGCAATGTGTAAAGCACTAGTATTTCGAAGACACAAGAGAAGGGAAAACTGCCATTATATATGTTATTTAGGATTATACAACAAAATAATCACCTTTCATTTTTAATGCCTAATTTTGTTTTAAGGTTTTTATTGTTATACTATGCCTGCATCGTGCTTTAATTAGTATACATGACTGTAGTTCTAGATAAAGAATGGTTGAGAATATATACGACATAGAAACACATGGTACCATTGTACTGTAAATCTTTATGCTAAAATAAAATAAATTTTGATTTAGGTTCTCTCACCATGCTGGATGCCTATGGTCTCTAAAACCTGAATGAAAGGCCGGAGGAATCCCAATCATGAATTTTAAAAATCATCATTTGGCAGCTACTTACTGTGTGCTTCTTCAGTAGTTCCTCTGGGTTTCCCTTCTCTTTCAAATAT
>NC_092861.1:111247520-111250769 GCF_032062135.1 Pyxicephalus adspersus
TCCACATTGGTGTGGTTCTGGAATTGCTTCTGCTTTAAAGTCAGTCATAATAATGAATTGGATTTTCAAAAGAAGTATTGTATTGAAAAATCACAGAAAAAGTCAGATTAAAAAAGGAATCCTGGAGACGATCAACATCCAAATTGGACAAAAAACACATATGACCAGATTTTTTAATGGACAATTGCAGCTAAAATATATAAAATTTTAAATAGGATGGGGAGGGTTAGAATGATAAATGAAATTATAAAAATCTTTTAAATCAAAACACAGACAAAAACAACTATTTTAAGTAAACTGAGGAAGGACTGCAACTTCTGACAATATTTATATTAACATGCATGCCTACAAGTTTTAGTAACAACCGAATGCTCCTTTAAATCTCTTCAAGGGGGACACAAACATAACCAGGCAGAAGTATTAACTTTTCCCCCACTCTATTGCAAAAGATTAGATTGGCTGACTTAAAACTATATATTCAGCATTTGGCTGGTCAAAAATTTCAAAACATAGTTGAATGTGTATTTGCAATTCTAATGTCTGTTAAAATCTTTTGTCCACAATTCTGGCACAATGATGGCGTTAGCTTATCTCAAGATAAACAACAGCGCGCAGCAGGGTAACACTCCGGCGTTCTCCCCTCCCCTCTGCATAGAACAGAACAGTACTGTAGGTACAACAATTGTTCATGCATCATGCAGTCTTTGGTCATTGGAAAGGATCATGAAAGATCCTTTCCAACAACAACTATTGCACCTGTGTACCCAGCCTAAGTGTCATCTCAAATCCAAGGGCCATCTGACACCTATACAACTATAGTTATCTGAGTATCATACCTTACAACATGTTTCTGAACAGACACTTATGCATGTATATGCGTGCAAATGTACATTTGTACATCTTAGATTCATGTTTTATATGACACCTAATGAATTATACAAAGCAAGACATACACATTCAAAAATGTAGATTTTTTTTGGCAGATTGACATAAAACAACAAAAATGCATGGACAAAAGTCCTTAAAAGGCATCTAACTAACAGTTACCAACTTAGACATACCCTTCAATCAACTCTGTAGTGTTACTACTACTGTTACTTTCAGCACTGGCAAATTTTGGGAGTCAGAGCTGCTTAAGGCCATTTTGGTGCCCCATCACTGCCCCTACCCAAGAGCCAACTGGATATCCCCAGCTGTCAAACCTCTATACCCCCATTTCCTATCAAAGTATTTTTTTAATAGGCTTCCTTAGTTTTTAAAACTATCAACTGCACTAAAGCAGACATTTCATTTTCCTGCCACTCTTAAAGGACCTAGACTATGTTAAGGTTTGCTAATACATGGAAAACTTGTAATGACAATTGTATGTGACTAGTACCCTAAAAAATCTATTTTTGTGTCTTAAATTTCTCCCACAAAGCAGCATTGTGATTCCTGTTGCTTGTACCTAATAGAAATATATCTGGAATGTAAGATCTATTTAGTACACTGTGCCTTTGACTCTACTGAAATGTGGTGACACTATTATGCTGCTTTCTTCTTAGAGAGAGAAATCCACAATGCATGCAACACTTTTTAATCATTCAGTTCTGTAGGTCTTTTCTTTCTGCACTTCTCCTTATGCCTACTTAATACTTCACGAATCATCGGACCACCAGTTATCAAGGGGGCAACTCTGATTTGAAAAGCAAAACATTGATTTACCAAGAAGGTCACATCAACACAGAGACACAGTGGAGAACAATGGTAAGAATGGAGAAGAATGTTAAGTCTTTAACTGGTAAAAATGACTAGTCAGTTTTCCTCTAAATTTTTTGGGCACAGGTTCCACAGTATGGTTCCTCTTTACCAATTACTTATTATTTCAAGGAACAAAAATATGTGTTAATTACAAAGCTATCACTTGATTAAGGTTTTAGACCTCTTTGTTTTTCCAAACATCTAAATTAGATCCAGTTGGTAATAACCGAATTCAGTTACTCAGAATACAGCTGATTCATTCAGTGCTAATTGGTTAGCTAAATATATTATGAAGGAGATAAAGTGACAATTTTAGCAACAAACAGACATAAGTTCATAGGTTTTCCTGCTCGCATGCAATTACTGCTTCATAACATTTAAATGATGGCGTAAGACATGGAGAACAACTGCCAAATTAAAGCAACATATGAGACACAGTGCAGAACACAGCATTAGGGAGTATTACAAGTTAAAATGATTTCACTTGAAAACAAGTGTAATAGAAACCCACCAATACAGTACATGAAACATAATAAATAACATGAAAAGGGGGAAATCTATACATTGGATGCCAAAAAATGTTAATATTTAAATATTTCTTGGTGACAATAGTATTTCCTTTTTAATGAGCTTTTACAAACAGGTTGCAGGTTCTCATTTAACAGCTCAATTTTTTAATGCAAAATATTGGGCTCAGGAAAAAAAAACGTGACCCTTTACTGCTACCTTTAGGGCACACATCTTGTGCCTTAAGAAATATCACGTGACACCCATATTTTTATTTGGGGATCCTCAGCACAAGTTTCTGGAGTCAACGTCCAACTCTTTGTAAAAAAAAAAAGAAGACCTTACTTGTTGTCTTTAATAATGAAGAATACTAAAATGTGTTCAGATCCTGGCCCTCAAGGGCTGGTGTTAAAGATCCCTTGAGCGACCAGTTGCCAAAACTGGCTTTGAGAACTGATTTGTAGGCCTTCTACTGGATGTAGCGCTGGAATAACTATTAGTAGAAAATGTTGGATTCTTCTGGGCAGATAACTAAACTGGGATCTGATCAGAAAGAGGTTACAATAGAAAACCATATGGATTTTTTTTTCCTTTTTTGGTAAATGATTGAGTAAGAACTCCTAAAGATAGCTCTGAATGCAAAGAAAAATTCTAACCAGTGAAAATGATACATATGTTTGTGAACATGTTATGGACACTTTTTTTTGGCAAACCAGGTTTGTTGCAATATATATTTACAAATTGTTTGTGGACAGTTCATGCTCCATGACTGATCAAACATAAGCTGTGTATGTCATAAAGGGATGAAAAGTTGATTGATAGAAGAATAAAGTAACTAACTGATTATTACACGCTATCAAAAGCATAGGGAAATACTTAATTCTGATTTACTAATTTTTATCAAATGAATGCTAACCACTTAGAAGATTCCTGATGATTGGTTGGTTTACTAAGCAAGTTGATTTACAAAATGTTATGATTTAAATATTGTGTATAAATAAA
>NC_092861.1:111252889-111255318 GCF_032062135.1 Pyxicephalus adspersus
AGAACCAAGACTTGATTCACTGAAAGGCATGAGTTATTTTGTCTTTATTTGTAATTTATAGTATATATTCATTTAAAACAAGGCTTTTTATAATTTAAAAAAGTGTAGGGTGATGAAAACACTGTATGTCCCATGATACATTACAGTCCTAAATAGTAGTAAATACGAGTCTAATATACATACCCGCTGTTTCTGTTTAAGAACTGATGTGGATTGTAAATCCATGTCTGACATTGAAATTATTCCAGTTAGTTTTTCAAGAGTCTCATAAAAAACAGTCATGTGACTCTCAAACTCCCCAAGTGGCATAAGAAGTTGTTGGGATTCATACAACAGTGGAGGATATCTCTCCCTTATCTGAGAATATAAAAAAAGAAAGGTTATTTAGTTCTTCACCTTAAATAGTAAATTACTAGAAACAGCCAGTAGTTTTTCATACTTTCAGCATTTCATAATGATTATTTTAGATCAGGTCTTTAAATTTATACAATCCTCAAATGTTTACTGTTTAGTTTTTGAAATGGTCATGACAGTTAGTTGGATCCTCAAATTCTACAGTAAAATTCCCAAATTATTTAGGAAATCATGATGCATTTTAACTTGATAGCAAACCATGCAACATGCATAGGGAGGAGCTGTGCTTAATCATGAAATTGTAATGAGAGGACAATTATACATATACTGTAAGGAATAACAGAATAGTCAAGTGAATTTACTCGATTTAGTTGGTCCTTGATTCTTGCTACAGCTGCCAACATCTCACTGGCTTCGGTTGGTGGAGATTCCTTTGTAAGAAGCTGAGCCATCCTTGTCACTGACTTATACTGAGCTTCTATGATTGGCATTTTCTGTTTGATATCCTATGATATACAGAAAATAATTTCACAATGGTTACATTTTACGTTAAACTAAGACTAAACACTGCTTATTCTTTCCCAAGTACGTATTCTTTCCCAAGTACCAAACAAAACAAAAAAGCTGCTGGTATGTGAGATTAAATTTGAGATACTGTACATCCGTAAACCTCAGTTTCTCACAAGCTGCACACACATCTGTACTTCCAGTTGCAGACATGACAGATGTGTATTTGACCGAAAAGGATGCACCCTTTCTATGACCCCTTTTTCCTGAATGACTCCAATCTACAACTGATGTACTGTAACTGGAGTTAGAATTAATATTTGGCTATACAGGATAATTGATGCTCCTTGTTAGCTTCCCATTATGAAATTGACATATAATAATCATGGGGTGAGGGAATTCTTTTTTAGTTATTATATGATGTTGATTTTCTGCTATATGTACGGTCAGTCCATATGAAAAGGAAATACCTGACACTTACTTTAGCTAAAGAAGAGGCTTGGACAACCTATAAGTCCTCAATGATACAAGAACAAGTCCAGTTAAACATGACCAGCTACTACTAGATATTGTTAGGAAATGCCTATTTGCCTGGTGATTCCGTGCTGTGCACCACAGCAGTATAACACACTGTTTATTCTGTCCAGCGATGTAACTTGCAGCAGCCAGGAGAACTAAGATACCAGCAGCCCCTGCTTCCCTTTAGTCGTGCAGCTTGATAGATTTATGGCATCCCCAGCATCCATTGTTAGGCTGTGCACAGCTGAAGGGGATTCTAGAGGCTGATAAGCTCCTGACTCCTGCACTGCTATTGGCTGCTTGGACTTTAAAGCCTCTCTGCTCCCAGTCACCAGTGCCTCTTGTAGTGTATAGCTGGGCTAATTTGTGCTGGAGTGTGTTTTCGTCTGCTTTACTGTTGCTGACCCTGCCTGTTTCTGACCTTGGGAGTCTATGCTGGCTGGACCAACCTTTGCCTGTGACCCGGACTCTGCTTGTGTTTTGCCCTTGTGTACTTCGTTTGCTAAACCAATATTCAGTGTATGACCTCTGCTCTGTATTCTTTACTTGGCTCTGTTAGAATCTTGATACTGCTTCAACTGTGGGTACTGCTTCAACCATCCTCAGACACCATGCCTTGGGTAGTAAGTCCTGGGGGCAACCGAGTGCTAGGAGACGCAACCAGTGTCCCGAGGCTGAGCGGGGGCTTACTAAAGGTGAAGACTGCGGTGTTAGATTGGGGGACTGGTGTCTGGTGGGGACTGGTGCTGACCAGGGCCTTACAGATATACTATGACCTCTATGAATGAAAATCTGCACAAGTAAAATTCATAGTTTTAAGTTACAGGATTCTGGCAGTAGTATTTTTAATTGCAGAAACAGCTGTTGTTCACTAGATCTAGGCAGAGGAGAGCTGAGTATGCAAAAAAAAGTGGTAAAGATTACAATGGAGATGTGTGGGTCTTTTTATAAAGCAGTGGATCTGACATTCACTGAAACATTCCCTGATGGATATTCAATTAATGCCATTGGGACATATGGATCTGGAAGATTCTAGAATAAACCTTTAA
>NC_092861.1:111256068-111260544 GCF_032062135.1 Pyxicephalus adspersus
AAAAAAAAAACATTTTAATAACATTTTAAACACAAAATACATACCTCTAAATCTTGCACAAACATCTTGACATTTAGAAAGGACACTTCCAGTGGGATAGAAATTCTTTCGTTTCCTCCTTCTGCAAATGCAGCCAGTGCTATTAAACCTTCGGCATATTCCTTCTTTGCGCGTTCAAAATCATCTGGTCTAGCGTACTGCAGAAAGGACAGCAAAAGTGTAGGTTAGGTGATATTGGATAGCTTAACAACAGTTTTTACATCCCTCCCGAATTCCAACATGGAGATATCAGCACTCGAGTCCCTAGGTCTGGATTTTTAAAATTACAAATAACTTTATCATACATACTAATTTATAAACACAGCAAGAAGCGTAGAAAAACTAAAAGGGTTCAGAAATTGCCAAAACTGAAAAGGTAGCAAAAACTGAGACAGGAACATTTTTTGTTACTGCTGCTTTAAAAAATAGAAATGGAGAACACAGAATTGCAAAGTTCTAAATGTAAAAATGCATAAATGAAAAAGCTAATTTCTATGATCTAATTATCGTAAATCAAAAAATTATTCTAATCTTCCAGCTCCTATTTATCATATTCTGTGATTATTGATTTCTTTCCTCTGCATCTGCCTTCCTGTGGACATACATATTAACTTTAGCTAGTAGACATCATTAGAATTAAACTAAACTATAACACTGTTCTGAAAAAAAAAGGACATAGAAAATGCTTTAGAAGACCTTCTCAAAAATTTCAAAATCTTTTGTGACTTTGCATTGGCCACACATTCCAGAAAAAGTGGCAATGGGAATGGGCTATGTTCAAGGCTATGTTCTATGTCTCATGCCAGTAGACTGCTGCCTCGAGAGAGACACTACATGTAGCCACTACATGTAAATGTCTACCCACTGTAGCCCAATAGAGAATGATTTGGGACAATGAGCAGTTCAGTGCTCCTCTCTGCTGCCAGCTGTCAAGTCTGCAAACACTTTATAAACTGACACTGCAGTGCAAGTGGCAAAGTCGATGGCAAAGGTGCCAGCCACTGGGAGACGTGCGATTTGGCTTGTTTCCACTGCAGGTCTGAACCTGCCCTATAGAATGTGTAAAAAACATCTGATGATTTACCTCTTCAGGTATATAAAAATTCTAGTGTAACAACATACATGCTTAACTTCCATGAATAAGTCTCTCCAGCGGCCATTTAGCAAGAGGAGCTGCTGCTTGATGTCTTTGGACACAGTGTCATCACAAGTTTCAATCAGGAAATTGCCAGAGTCATTCATTGTCGTGTGTTGCTGGATCATGTGAGGCAAATGGCGGAAGAACTCCTAAACATGGGCAGATAGATAAAAACAAGTGGTAAAGAGAATTGGTAAATATTAGGAACTTAAAAATGAACGAAAAGAAAGAACATTTTATTGAGGGTAACAATATAACATGATGGTTCATATTTACATGGTCAAATGAACTGGGACATTTAGGCTCCAGTAACATGACAATGATAGCAAATTAAAGGTGAATATTCATACAGGTATATTGTCATGCTTTATATTTCCAATTATTTAGGCCCTAATAGCTTTAGCTACATTATCAGCATATGCTATAAATGAGTGGGCAACGGCTGTAAATTTGGTGAGTAGTCTGTGTGTGCTCTAAAATACTGTACACACTCAAACATAAACCAAGACTTTTTTTGACCTATTAGAAAAGGAATCTTGATTTATACACAGGTCATGCCTTTAGATGGTGCTGTGTCCTTATGTAAAGTGTATAAAAAACTTAATGTCTAGGATATTACTGGAGTTTGCTATACACTTTACATGAAGACACAGCAACACCTACTGTTGGCCAACCATAATGCACAAAAGGTAATTTAAGAGAAACTGAACTATCATAACCAACACAAAAGTACAAAATACTTGTGTACTACTGTGTGTGATGTAAATTAGGTGTAAAGTCAGTGTGTGCTGTGACCGAAAGTGATATTTGTCCGTGTGTTTTGCCGTAGTGTGTGAACTCTTTCTACATGCGCATTATCTCTAACTGCCAGTACATTGTTTGTTACTTGATTTCATCCAATCTAATGAAGTCAATGTCTTTTGCTTCTTAAATGACAGCTGTTCTGGCCATTTAGCTACTGTGAATGGGTCTTTGTGTGACATCAAGCTTGGCTACTTTACATAGTTACATAGTAAGTCAGGTTGAAAGAGACATAAGTCCATCAAGTTCAACCACTAGGGAAATAAACATACCCCAGATATAAAACCTTATGGACATAGTTGATCCAGAGGAAGGCAAAAAAAACCCTGGTACAATTTGCTCCAACAGGGGAAGAAAAATTCCATTCTGATTCCTTGAGGCAATCGGTTGTTCCCTGGATTAACAATCTCTGTTGTTTACTTCAAAGCCTTAATACCCAGTTATATTCTGTGCTTCTAGAAAAACATCCATCTTTTTCTTAAAGCAATCTATGAAACTTGCTAAAATACTTCCTGAGGGAGCCGATCCCACATTTTCACAGACCTTATAGTGAAGAATCCCTTCCTTATCCGGAGCTTAAGTTCCTCCATTCCTTTTATTAGTTTAGTTGCCCTTCTGTGCAGTTTCTCCCAATTCCACAATATCCTTTTTGTGAACTGGTGCCCAAAACTGGACTGCATGTTCCAGAAGTGGTCTGACCAATGCTTTGTACACGGACAGGATAATATATCTCTATCTCTAGTCTATTCCTTTTTTAATACAAGAAAGTACTTTGCTAGCTTTAGATATTGCAGCTTGGCATTGCATGCTGTTATTAAGTCTATAATCCTTTATACTAAACGAAGGATGTAGGTATGCACGGACCCAATCTGCGCGCACACCACAACCGCCGCCCGCAACGCAAACACGAATGACGCCTCCTAAAGCGTGCACACCACCGCCGCTGAAACAGTTGTCATGGTGACATGTAAACGTGCCAAAACAAAACACCAGTGCCCACAGTGCCAGAAGCTACTCCACTCCACTTGGATTAAGATTCTTTTGAGCATTTTGAGATCTTTTTCCATTTCTGACTCCCCCAAATGCATTCCCCCTAGACAGTTTGAAACATGTATGTTGTTAGCCCCCAAGTGCAGACCTTTACATTTCTCAATAATAAATGTCAAATGCTTATCTGCTTGCAGATTATAGTCATCCTGTATGGACCCAATTCCATTACATAGTTTTACAGGAAGTAGAATAATAGAAGCTTCACTTGCAGCACTTGCAGGGTTAACAGGCAATAAATACTGGTATGATTCTTATTAACTAAAATGTACAATTCTGTGAAATGAAGGTTCAGGGTTGAAATATATTACCCGCTCCACTGCTTTGTAATGAAAATTCTTTTAGTGGGCTTTTCACAGCATGGTCTTTTTGTGTTGAAACAATAAAATCGAATTATTAAAATAACGCACAATGTAATACCATATAGTTCTATAAATCTGCTTAGTTATTTTGCTGTTGGTAAGTCCGTGTTTCCATGACAACTATACAATAAAAGTTATTTGGACAACCAATATCCCTAAATACATGCACTACAGGAAATAAGTATGTTGTTTGTTATACATTTCTAGTACACAGAACCCCAGGTCACTAAGAGGACTTCAACTAGGATGATTCCTTATTTCATTTCCAGAACAGAACTGCGTGTACCTAAAAGCTCACTATTTGGAAAACCTTGAATTCTGCCTGTTTTAAAGCTCAAGCCCAACTCAAGACAAATTTTGGATAGAAACGTATTAGGTAATAACAACAGTTTAACACACTTTTTGGGATAAACACAAAAAAACAGATATGCCTAAAAGAATTTTATGTAGGAGTAGAAAAGGCAAAATGTTAATAAAATTTGAGAAACACATTAACATATCTTTGCCCTGAAGTGTAAATCACAGTTCACTTTAAGCCCTTTACTTAGTAACAGATATTTAAAGATATGCAACTCGGAATATGCTAGAGATTACCTTCTAAAAAACATGACCATGAAGGCCAGCAAGTGTATAATATTACATTTCATTAGTTTACTCACTTTTTTAGCATGCTCCGGCTGGTCCAGCATCTTTTCAGCATCTTCCAGCCAAGCTTGTAAACTGGCCACTGTACCGCTGTATTTATCCCAGTTTGAAACTACTTCTTCAAGCATGCTTCTGACACTCCTGACTTCCACTGATAAGTTTCTCCATTGGACTGTCGTCTCATTTAAAAATTTGGTCACACTCTCTGCTTCTTCAGCTGCAAGCACACAAAAAATATCGAAAAACAAAACATTTTGAGGTTTGACGTTATAGCTATAAAGAGATCATGAATTAATGGGGGCAAAATCAAATCATTTTCAATCATATAATATCTGTGTGTTTTGATCACACATTCTCTTACCTGATCCTTCAGCTTTAATATAGATCTCGGCTGCTTGCTTAAGAGATTGGCTGGTAAATTCATATTGCTCGAAAAACCTACTG
>NC_092861.1:111261940-111281251 GCF_032062135.1 Pyxicephalus adspersus
TATAAATATTATACTCATACTATTATATTTTACTGTAAAATAAATTTTCATGAAAGACAATGTACTGCTTTTACACATATAAAGCCACTGTATTGCATTTAATACAGTTATTTTGAATTGAATGCAATACAAATAGATTTGAATTTCCCAGCCTGCTATGAACAGAACGTCCTCATGCACCAACGTCCCCGGGAATTCAATGGTGACTCATTGCGTGCAGAGAATGCCGGCCAGAAGAAGGGAGAAGACGCAAAGGATGATGGAAGACGCCGGCGTATAAGGTAAGCGCTTTATTTACTATTGTCTTTCAAAGGGTTTACCTACCCCGAGTGTGACTCGGGGTTACAGCTTGCAGCATCTTTTTATTACCCTGAATCAAACTCGGGGTTACCGCTGAGGAGGTTAAAGCTCTCCAAGGCTGAACCTGGGTTATATAGCAAACCTGGAATGGATTTCTTAAAAGTTATTTTCTATTTATTAGCAAATGTTTTCCATTGCAGGTGTGCTGGGTCACCCAGGTTCAATAAGGAAAGTGTATGTTCTCAAGCCTTGAAGAGCTTTAATAAATCAGGCCCTAATTCTCCACTCAGAATATGGACATAAACCCCTCAGTGACTAGTCAACAATACCTGAATCAACTCCTGTATAAGTGGAAATATACTATAAATAAGCTTGGATACTGCAAATATGTCAAATTTTTTTCTTGTCTCTGTATTCAAACAGTGGGAAAGTCAATCAGTTGTAAGCATTTGACA
Source organism: Pyxicephalus adspersus (assembly GCF_032062135.1). Taxonomy (NCBI): domain Eukaryota; kingdom Metazoa; phylum Chordata; class Amphibia; order Anura; family Pyxicephalidae; genus Pyxicephalus; species Pyxicephalus adspersus. Next base: position 111,262,696 of record NC_092861.1, read on the forward strand.
CCCAAAGTAAGAACAACAGATGCCAGACCCAATTTTAAACATTTCTGCATTACAGGTAAACCCATGTATTTACTTGAGAAGGGAGGACTAGTAGTAGGATTGACTCAAAGGAAATATATAGCAGTAGGTAAGTATGTAAATAATTAACTGATTGCTTGCTGTTATTAGAAAACTAAAAGGAAAATGAAGTCAAACAGCTGCACTGCTACAGCCAAGCACACCTACACAATGGGCTCTATTTAAAAAAAAAGGGAATCGGACATTCCCTCAAACATTCCCCCAGGTCCATGTGTTTCAATGGCAGTAATCGATTACCACCAGGGAATGTTTAGGGAATGTCACATTCTCTGTTTTACAAATCGAGCACAATGAGTCTTTGAATGTGAAAAGTTCAGTTACATGCATAATACTTATAATATACACAAATTAACAAAATTGCTTTCAGTATTTACCTTGCTCAATTTTATATCAGTTAAGCTTTAGGAATAAACAGTTTTATTGCAAGTTTAACTGTTTGAGACATTATTTATATACTGTGGGGTAACTTACAATGTAGTTTTGCAGAAGCAGTTCAACAGACTCTCTTCTTCCATATTTGATGATCCATGACTTAAGCTTAGATTCCGCTAAGACCAAAAGTGCAAGAAGGCGATACTTTAACTCCATGAATTCTAACTTTATCATATGAAGCTGGGAGGAAGAGGCAACAAAGCTAAACCTAAAAAGAGTAAGACAGTTTGTGTCATTATGTGCATTATATAGAATGCCTTTGACAAATACATATCAAAACATACTTTATTTCTGGGAAGTGTTTTTTTTTTGTATAAATATTCATATTTAGTTCAGCCCACACTGAGCCTTGTCTTACCTACTGCTAACTTTTGTATGACAGGGACAGGTATACTGAAGGATAGGATAAATATCATTAGGATAAATGTTGATTATGAAAAATGTTTTTAAAAATGCCAAATGTTATTTCACCAACTTCTAACAGAAGTTTTAGTTCACTGTGTGCCAATTCTAGCTCAAACTTTGCCCCTCTCCCTCAGGGTAAGGAAAGCTTGGTGCTGTGGGGATGGTGACAGAGGAGAAGAGATTGTTCCTGTTATCACCCACATATTGTCACCTTTTCTGTACAGGTCCTTCATCTATGTCAGGACTTTCCAAAAAAATAACATCACAAGTAATAAATAAAACAAAATATAAATAGTAATGGACTATGGCTTATAGAGTAAGAAAACTGGGTAAAAGCACTTTGTCCAGGAGTTCAGCTTTGAATATTTGTGCACTAGGGGGTACAAACTTGCTATATGAAATACTAATATTAATAATCATTACCTCAAAAGATGTGTCTTAGCCAATAATACTGAACTCTATGGTGACAGGGATACAAAGTAGTCATTACCAACTGTTCAATTTCATAGATGATTCTAAAATTGTGCATGCAATCTAAAAATGATGAGCCCAGTTCTCTTTTTACTTATTCTGATAACTATGGTCATAGAAATTAATGACTTCTACTGTATATGGTGACTGCAATGAAATTTGCTGATGGGATGAAGTAAACACAATTACTCCACAAAGGCAATTGTCATCATAGTCAGAGTACATTGTTTTGGCCTCTGTCATGCTTGCTTACTTGTATTCCAATTCCCATGTGCTAGACCACATGGAATATATAACAGTTTACTATCTTTAAAGCAACTTCTAAACACTTTCTATTAGGCATACATGCAGCAGCCCCACCAGTATACCCCAAAGCTTGGCTATTCTAATAAACAAGGCTGCAGCATTTCTTGGTTGTTTTGGCCTCTTTCTTTTATCAATTACTTGCTCATATTAGGCAATAAAATGCAATCATCATAAAGGGCAAATAAGAATCTGTGCCATTTGGAGGTGTGGGGGAACATTTTTGTAACACTTGATTTGTTTTCTGAAACCCCTGCACTACTGAGAACTACCTGGTGCCAGGTCCTTAGTGAAAACCAACCAACCATAAAAAAACAATGCCAGAAATCAAGAATATAAGTTTTTGGAGTGGGTAAAGTTGTGCAAAACTTCTTCCCCTCTCCTCAAGTACATAGCATAGGGAAAATGTGTTTTGCAGTCCATAGGAGGAACTAAGTACAACTAAATACAATCTGAAAACTGTTTCTTTTTGGTAACAGACCAAACAGAGCAAACTAGCAAAACTTTTAGAGTTTACTCTAAATTGGAACTTTTGGAATTGGAAAAACCTACAAATAAATGAGATGAAATAAAAAAAATGAAATCAGAAGTAGGAATTATGTTCTGATATTGCTAATATGACTAAAATAAAGAAATGCAAAGTTTTTAGCCTAAATTTGGTTGACAGTGCTGTTTATCTATAGATACTTACAGGGAGTGTTGTCATGCTAAGAAATAAAAGCTAATGCAGCCAATACATCTAGGGACTGAAAAGCTATAGTATGAATTTCTCTTGAGTTCAGTTACATTTTAAAAATAAAACACTATACAATACAGATAAAGTTTTATATAGTTAGAGTGAAAAAAGAAAAAGACCATCAAATTCTCAACTCACACAATACCCTAAAATAAATACATATGAAGCAGAATAGTATGTATATGTGTTACAAAGACTTAATATACTCAAGTTAACAGTTTTAAATAATTTATCAACAAATATCAAAGTTTATTAGCAGCAAATATCCACGTATAAATTACTGCATCAAGATGCAGTAATAAAACTTACTTAAGACCTGCTCCACCACAGCTAAAATTTTATTTTGCATTCAAGCTAGCCAGGGTAAGTAAAATACTGGCTTGTTTTACCTCTTTGCAAGATATTTTTGCAAGATACCCCAGTCATAGGTAACTTCTGCAGCCCCCAGATGGTTTGATTTCAAAAGAAAAAAGTTCTTGCTGGTATCCAGTTGTTAAAGCTTCTTAAACATAAATTTTTGACTGAATCCCTCCATTGAATATATTTTTGACCTTCTATAATAAATTGTACATTGCAGTAGTAACTATAATGTGAATTAGAAAATAATCTTTGTTGAAAATTAAGTGGATGTGACTAATAATAGATATCGTGCGAGTTGATCAACTCAATTCTGTTTGCTTTGGGTTTTTATTACTGTAATCCAATCATCTGTGAATCCAGCTGTGAGAGAGGGGCATCCTTGTTACAGTCATGCAGAAGAGAACAGACATGCAAATCTGACAGCTAGAATCTGCAGCGGAGATGGGATGCTGGCTCATTTACCTTAAATTGTTTTTGGCTGATTTATCCTTTAAAACATATGTATAACAAATTAATTCTACTGACTAAACTTACTGCTTAAGCCATCAAAAGTCCCATAAGTAATATCTGTGTATGTGTGTTATTTCTAACTAAAATAAGCTTATAATGTTAAAAATCTAAATAGTACTGTTGGGTATAACTGATTTCCAAGGCAACAAAGCTGTAATGCAGTCAGATTTCAATGAACAATATTTTTGTGTAGTATGTAGAGCATTTTTTAGAATCATCAACTTCTAACTAAGTAATTGACAAGCTAAATGTTCACAATTTTTCATTAAAACAACCCCAATTTATTTAGCAATTTCAATGCATATGTGATTTTGCTATGGCAATCCTAACGGAAAGCTGTCCCCTCCTTCATCTAAAAAGCATGCTGCAATTTCTCAGCAATCACTGACAATTACTAATTAATGTCTAAAATTCTTTTACCTTTCTGCCATGTCTTCCAACTGCTCTATGGGGACTGGGACTCCGTTGACAGACCGTGAACGGTGAATCTCCTGGAAAGCCTTTTTATAACCATCCAGATTCTTCAGTATGTCCTAATTGCAGAGGTAAAAAAATGCATATAGTAAGCGAAACACAGAAAAACGTTTTGGCTGTATATGAAAATGATAACTAAAAAACAGGCAGGCTGCAGAGATGAGTCACTGTTCAGTATTTGTGCACCAGGAAATTTTATCTGTCACAGTAGTATGCAATTTTATCCCATCATGAAAGCCAGTATTAATAAATGCTTTGTACAGATCCTTTGAAAGCCTTTCAGTGAATGTGCTTGGGAAGTGTACCTGATTATAATCCTGGCATCTGAAGACACGTACAGCTGGCACTGCCCCTGGCTTTCAGGGCTTTTCCTGAGTTCAGATCTGATCTATTGATTGGCTTTAGACTGGCGGAACGGTTTTAGGATAAAAAAAATGTTTTATGTTTTATAGCTTCTATAAATTAACCCCAAAAAGGCTATGCAGTCTAAAGATCTGAGAAGATAATTAATGCCACTGATTACTAGTAGACTCAGCACATTTCATTCTGATCAGATATACAAGACGATAGCACAGTTTGGAAACATTGCAAGACTGCTGTGTGGAATGTAAATTACAGTTTCTGAATTCCAGTCTCAGAAACCCTAACAGCTTCTGATTTTCAGGAATGTACATGTGTGGTCAGTATTATCATTTTAAACGAATTGGGGGCATCTTCATGCTATACCATTCTGCTGCAATGCACAACATTATTTTTAGTTGGAATGAGCTGCTGATAAAAAAGGCAAACTTGACTGTTTATTTCTACCTTTTTTTATTTATTTTTTTTTTTGCATTTTTTGTATGCGTGTTAACATATACTCCACTAAATAAATGTCTCTGCAAAGCACTGCACCATAAAATATCCTGCATTAAAATCAATTGCATTAAAAACATATATTTTACCCCAAAGTATTAGAAAAAGACAGTTCTAAAGTTACTATATTACTAATGTTTTAGATATATACAGGGCTCAATCCTGTACTGTTTTTATACTTTGGATTGGACATGCCCTCTATATGTATTTTCCTGACTCATCACACAGAAATCATCCTGACAGATGGTGTCAGAATATAAACACTTGCCCATCAAATAGATAAAATAATTTTTACAGTTAAAAGGATCGACAAGTTAATTTATACTGAACATCTCTTATTAGTGGTTAATCTACAGGTTTCTATATTTCATGCAAAGGATAACTATAGAAGAGCAAGCACCTAAAAAGTGAACACTGGACCTAATTGACCCATTGGAGAGTTTTTATATTAGGCTCATTACATTAAACATTTTGAAAACAAGCATTGCAATGAAAACCTGAAAATTGCATATACACTTGTTCTACAAATGAATGTTCTACATGACATGGATCCCCACACATAGACTGGCAATCTTTCTTTAATCTAAAACTAACAGTTTTTTTATCATTTGATCACAATGACAGCCAATCAAGATGTTTACAGGCAAACCCATCAGTTCTCCTTTTGAGAATGCTACTTCCTTGTTTGTTTTGTTGATGTTTATGGGTTTTTTTCTACACTTTTCTGATACTTATTTATAGCGTGCTTTTTCTGGATCTCGAGCTCAAAAGTGCTGAAATCAAATACAGCCATACAACTTTATTTTTCGGAATGGCAGGAACCATACTTATTCCATGACAAAGTCACTTGAAAGACATGTATGGTATGCACTTAAAAAGCTGTTTAAACATTATATAGGTGGCCAAAATGGTATACAAAGTTAAAGATCTGTCAAGTTAACATCTCTTTACTGTACTGACAGTACAGGTCTGACTAAATTGGTCTGGCCATCTAGTTTTCAATGACCTGTAGTTATAAAAAAAAAGGTTTAAAACAAGACAAACCTGTGTGATTCAATATAGTTCCATTAATATTATTTTAAGTATTTTGTTTAGGTGATAAAAGAACAATGCCTTTTGTTTGTTACCTTGAGTTGCTCTAATTTTCTGTGAATGATATTTGCTGTTTCATCATGAGATTGCTGAATATTAATTTCGTCCCTGAGTGCAACGTCTGCTCGATATAACCATGAGCCAATGGTTCCCAAAGGAGCTGGTAAGGATTTATCAAGTTGTACATGCCAATCAAGAATCTGAAATAAAGCCACATCATGCATTACTCTTAATATTGCTTACAAGCTCATGTCAAGTATGCAATACCAATATATAAAATACAAACCTTGAGTAATAAGTCAAAGAACAATGTGCAATGTACAAAAATATCAAATCTGAAATAATTTCACGTACCCTATGATACAGGAAAAAGATGACCCTTGTTAGCTAAATTAGGAGATTGTAAATGCAAGCTTTCCAAAAAGTGTAACTACACATCTTTTGTTTATTAGAGTGCACAGCTGGGAATAACTAACAATTTTAGAGTGCCCCCCTATTGGTACCATACAAGCTGCATCATGGTTGTGATAGTGTATGCCACAGATGTGGTGCCAATGATAGAACTTGCATAGATATGCAGTAGAGTCATCCAGTTATTGAAACCTTTGGAAGGGAAGAGCTCCTACACTAAATCAGAGATTCCCACTATTATCTCCTCTGAACAGTTATCACTACAGCATAGCTCAATGGCATTTTTTAAATACAAAAATATCCTTTCTTTTTCATGTCTTCAATGTAGCTAAGTTGTTTGTTCAAGCACTATGGAAGACCTCCTGTTGATGAGTAATTGGTTAATGAAGATAGAACAGATTGCTGAGATGGAGAAACAAATGCATACAGCCAAAGATGGCAAGTTTTAATATATCTGACCTGGCTGTACTACTTCACCAGGGTTAGTTGGCATGTGTCTAATATTTTCTCCTTGGTGGCTGCTCACCACATAATTGCCATGTGAGTTCACTGTATCCCATTAAGGATTTTTACCAGCTCACTTTGTCTAACATGTTTTTCACATAGGCAAATTCAGTCTTTTTGTAATATAACCGATTATCATATTTAAAGTAGGATTGCAGAAAGCATAATAAAAAAAGCAAGGCTACATCAACACATACAACAATAACATGATACAGGTAGACATTTCAAGATGTTACATACCCTTGCAGAAACTTTATCCCACGCTTGCTTTAGCATTGTCTGGTCAAGTGATAACTTTCCATCTTTACCCTGTGGCTGAATAGCACTTTCAATTTGCTTCCTTTTCATTTCATACTGGACCCTATATTGTTTAAATGACTGCAAGAACAAGCAAACCACAAAGCACATTTAAGGAAAAAGCTATTCAAATAAAGAAATAGGAGACACTTGTTACTAATCCCATTATATATATCTATTCAACAGCTCATTTCAAGGACATAAAGGTAAACTAAAAAATGGAACTGCAAATTTCAATGTGGGCGGAAACAGCAATGCAAACTAGTTCAAACAGTTAAAAAAAGTGTTCTATATATGAATTTTAATCATTGTATCATTTGCCGTCCATGAAACAAAGAGAAGTCTCATCATATAGCAATGAAACACCTCTTACTACTTTCAATGTTGCAATCAATGTTGCAACACCATTTAATAATATAGAGTGTTCAGGTAGTTTATTTTATCTCACAAAATACAGTTAAATAAAATGATAACTTCAGAATTAATAGTTTAGCTCAGGATAATAGAGGTATATTCACATACCTGATATTTGTCCTGTAAACTACTTTCTACTGCTTGTGCTCTGCTGATGTCCCGTTCAAATTGTTCAATCCAAACCTTTAGGTCTCGAAGAATTAGTCTTTCTTCCTTCTGCCAAAACATAGCACACATTCAATAAATATATTTAAAGTTGTACTAACCTTCAAAAGTTCAAAATAGTAGTTGTTCCATATCTAGGAGTATCCTCTGGTAGGCCCCAGTACTAATACAACTCTCAACTACAGCCAACCCAGGTCAGTCAACTCAAGTGAAGCCAAAGGGCATAGTGGGACATTTTGTTAATCATGGCTAGACGATCCTGCTAAATATACTTTTTTTAGTGTATATATTATTTTTTTGCCGTTAGATGTTTTTTTAGCTAGTTATATGTGATTTACCAAACTGAGATACCAAACAGTGGTTTGAAAACAGGACAATTCATTATGTACATTAGCGACATGTATGTTATGTTCTAAAACTGAAGTTTATTCTTTTCATATTTTGCTCAATGTGCTGTACATATCGTCCTGAAAAACAGAAGCTGTAGCAACACCCACATGTGATGTTCATCCTTCATGATTCACATAACTCAACTCTGTAGAATGAAAAGGGGAAGGCAAGTTAATTGGGGAAGAATGGGCTAGGTGGCGCTGGATGTTCATTAGCCAGTAAATGATGCAGCTTCATTTGAGTTGCTTCAGCTTCTAATGCACACTTTAAGAAGCTGTGTGCAGAGAAATCAGTAAGCTATTTTGGTAAAGGGAAGGAGCCTGTACAAGATGGAAGGTAAGACTGGAATTCAGCATGCAAGCAGTTATTACATGGAAACTATACCTGGGAGTTTTTAGTTACGTGCTTTTTTTACATGCATGCAGCCTTTGAAGTCATGAGTAGCTTCCTCTGACCTCTATCTAAACACTTTTAAAGGATTGATTTCAGGAAAGGTCAACTTTCATGCAACTAAACAACAAAATAAATACTTTTAAAAAGTTTTACATATTAGGAAAACATCTTTCTCAATCTAGAACTACAGATTTTATACTGGTTTAGAAAATGTTGTCTATTGAAACCACTGAAAATGCTATGTATTGAAAAGTTGGGCCCTTACTCTTGATTTCTCAAGTAGTTCCCAGTCCAACACTGTTCTTATGTGTGTGGTGGTGGGAAAGAAATCTACTCCTGTGAACATCAGTGAAAGATAAATTATTTGCAGGATGGTGTTTTAGAAAAACCTTTGTAATACTACATTATTACCAAACCAATTTAAACTACAATTGCCAACACAAGCTACAGTATTACATATAGTAAAACTATAGCTTGGGCAATTAAACATTTCAATAAATTCCCTTTTAAAGTGATATTTTACTTTATAGCACTGAAAGAAGTGTGTGTTATTTCTTGCAAAGTGCATGAAATCAGATGCTATGACTGCAGTGTGGTTAGGGTAATTTTCCTCTCATATGGTGGCCAAAGTTGCCTAGCAACATGTTCTGCTAACTAAAAAAGGACGAAAGACTATCATTCAAAACCTCCTACAGGGTGATTAAAAATACTAATGTAACACTTAAGAACTAATTAATGTTATTTACCATATTTGATTCATTTAAAATATACTGCAATGGAAAAATGAATTCCTCCTTCCTAAAGTATAAAAACGAGCTCTTATTACCTCTCAAATTGCCACCATGAGAAAGGTATTAGTTTATCTAGGCAGGCAGGATAGTTACACCTTTCTTTTTTCCCGCTACTGCCATCTGTTTAATGATCCAAGCTGGCGAATGCTATTTCCTGATGCTGAGTGACCATATGGTGATCCTAACATTTTGCTAGATAACGAAGAAGCCAGCTAAGATGTGTAATCACAATCCGATAGAAATTATTATGGATTTATTTTATAACAGTTTTACATTTGTAGGTGCCACTTGCATGTGATTTAAACACAAGATCAACAGATATCTAACAGAATGGATCTGCTGATATTTTAGCACCAAATCCATTTGTTATTTTTTTCCACTCATAATATTTTAGCACTGCATTCCTGCAGAAGAATAAAATACTACAGAGGGCTCTGGCTACACCTTTCCTAATAAACAAGGCATTAGTAAAGGGAGGAACAAGTTATTTACAGGGTAAGATAGTAATGCAGCCAGCTTCTAATGCTGATGGATAGGAGAAGGAGTCAGATTCATATTGGAGAGGATAGGATAAAGCTACATTCACACGCTAGATTTCTGCTATTGGAAATTATCTTTCATTATTTTTTTCAGTGATAATAAAACAAATGTGCACTGTACACATAGCATTGTTCTGTTCTACGGAGAAGGAAGGAGAGAGGAAAAAAAATAGGCATCCCGCTGCATCCTTCTCCACTATAGGAAAAATTACAGAAGTCGTTTCCAGTTGGTTGTTTTGCAATCTGTCGGGTGAATCACTGTACATATGATAGGCATTCATCCATCTGATGAATATTACTGTTTGTCTTAGGTGACGATTCTCTTGCATTTGTTGGAAAGCTAAGTTTAGACAGGAGTCAAAAACTCCTGGGCAACCATTTACAAATGCTAGATATATAGCAGCGTTCAACAGTGTTTTCATGAGTGCATGAAGCAAGTCCTAAGCTGCACCAGAACCGAACACCTGTACAAATAATGGATTTTAACTGAACCAGTTCAATTTAATGATGACCCGGGCTTTGGAGTGGTTGAGAGTTGGATGACATGGTGCTAGAGGCAGGAGGCCAGCACACAGCCCAATGATTATAGATGGGCCCAAATAACACAATGGAGAAGCTGTGGAAAGATCCCACAAGCCCAATACCAAAATCGTATATAATATATAGTCTACAAAGAAATATAGAGGATATGAAAATTTATTCCACAATCTTGTGAGGTTTATAATAACACTCAACTTGGTGGCTAGAAGCTTTGTACAAGTTTATAGAGCTCTATAAATAACTGCAGAATCCTCCGTCGTATATCTAAATCCAAAAAATAATCAAACTCCACCCTCTGCTGTACACACAGGCAGAAATAAGAACCCTTTGGTGTCCTAATAAGTGTTCTCTGCATAATGCTACAGAGAACATTGCAAACCCAAAATAATGGCAGAAAATGTAGAGAAACTCTCATATTTAATGTATTTAAAAGAGATTGTATAAATTAAATCAAAAAGTATTTTTGTCCTTCTAAATGCTGAGAGGTCCATTTTAGACTATTAGGCCTAAGGCTTTGGCTGATGGCCTAAAACTCTTTTGAACTCCAGCTAAGAATTCACATTTACACCAGAATGAGCCCATTGCTCCAATGAATGGTCATAGTCCGAACTAAGTTTCTTTTAATTTCTGTAGAGAGTAATTTTTTTTTTCACTTTTCTAATTACAATATAAAAACTCATTGATCTGCAAATACATTTTTAACAACAAACAACATCTGCTCCATAAATATGTTTTGTTGCAAATGCCAAAATCCTTATCCGCTATTCCAGTACTTTTTGTTTTTGTGCCATACAGGGCTTAATAATCAAAGACATGTTTGGATGTTTTAACTTCTGCAGTGAAGTAATATAATATCAGTATATAATATAAAATATAAGGTAAACAGACAAGAATCAAATATAATAAATATTGTAATCTTCCAATTTATGGCGTACAGGCTGTAAACTATTTGCTGACTACAATCAAATCTGGGATGGACCTGCTTCTTTTGCACATAGTCCCCATTCAGAGTTGTGGTTAAAAACTGCCCTGTTTGTTGCCCCCAGCTGCCCTCTTGAATTGATTTGCAGTCAACCACAATGTACAAATATGTGTACAAAATGATTCTCAACAGCACCCAATGAGTTTGGAGGGGTTTGGAATGCAGTTGAACCTCCTGTAAAACATTGCAATCAATCACAAGTCTGAATAAGACTTACAAAAACAATGAATGCCCAAAACCTAGCCACAGGTATACTTTTATTGTTATGTTGCTAACAGAATGTAAGTAGGTAAGTAAAAAAACTTAGTTGTGGTAACTGTAATAAAGGAATAGTTTTCTGTTAAGGGAAAAAAACACCTCACTAGGTTTTTACTGCCTTATTCAAGCCAGTCAAATGCATTGTGAGAACATAGTAAACAACAAGCACTTTAAAAACAAATCTAATCCAAAACGTCCTAGAAATATCTTTAGGCACGTCCTATCATGGCTACCTTTGTCTTGAGAGTTTGATGCCTATGTACACATATAGCCTTCATTATATACTTCCTTTATGACCCAAAAATATACTAAGGACAGCTACTTTGATCATTCTGCGATAGAATAACTGCATGCCATAAATTTCATAGCTTAACAATGGGCAAAGTTGAAATGCCTTTCAGTGTGATGAGCAATTTTATAGAGCGTCAGCATTCTATGTAGCAATTCCAGTCATGCAACAATGCTGATTGCTAAAGTCACCTCCACATTTCACAAGAAAAAGCACTGTTAGATGGCTACTTCATATATTGTAAGGAAGATTTTGGTAGAATTTTAGGTATTTAATTTAAATACATAAAGACAAAGCAGTCCTGCAAAAGGAAGGCTTTATTATACAGTAGAACCCTGGTAACCTGGAACTAGAAAACCCAGATAAGCGAGACCCAACAGCGGATCTGACTTACGGATTACCGGGTAATACGGCAATCAAGAAAGCGGAGCTGATTGCTCCGCACCGTGATTGCCTGGGGAAAGGGTTTCCCTTTTCTCAGCCATTCAGCACTAGAGGTGAATGGGTAAAAGTCTCCACATTCAAGTCTAGTACTGATTTGTGTTAAAAAGTTATCCGGAAACTACACTTATGCGGAATTGTACATTCCCCGTGGGTGCCAGATAACTTAGGATCTACTGCATAAAAATACTAATTTGATGATGCCTTAGTTAAGCTTTAAATTTCAATTGCAAAAAGACAAAAAAGAAAAGAGTGCAAATATTACAAGTCTCCTACATACCATCGAGGTATTTTCTATTTCACAAGGATCAGACTAAAGTAAACAAAGCAATGCACAAAAACAATGTAAACACAACACACAATGATTATGGCAAAAGGTTGATGTTGGTTAGAAAGACAATGGATAAAAAAATACAGAAAGGATCAGAAAAAAGAACCATGATAAAGAAGTTACATTAGATGTCTATTAAAAAAGAAAAAGTGAAAATCTCTTTAGGAGCTAAAATGAAGGTAGCAGTGTCAGGAGAAGCTAGTTAAATGATGTTTCCCAATAACCTTTAATGACTTTTTGTTATTGAAGAGGTTTGTCCCTTGTAAAGCCACACTGTTGCTGTTTTTTAAATGGACCCCTTATCTCAACAAGGAAAATCCAAAAGGGCTAAAAATGAATCATTCAAAAAAAGAAAAAAGTTAGTATAAACTTTAGACACCTACTGTAGTCATGCTTTCACATAGCTTTGGAAACTTTTAAATCCTTCACCACTAGGTCATTCTGTCTAGTAAGCCAGCTCAGAACAGAGATGGGCCAATGAGAAAGTGTAGGAAAAATCATTTTGACTTAAGCATGCCATAAGCAGCACATTGTAAAAGTTTTGCTACCACTTGATAATTCAGAGCCTATACTATATGTGAGAACTACATGTGTACACAAATACAAAAATATTGTTTTGAATTACTATAAAGCAATACTTTGTAAATTGTTTCAAAACACTAAACCATAACACAAAAGTTATACCTGCAATGTTACCTGGAACAAGGGGAATTATGTTTCTGATATGCTGGTGAAAAATGTTTAACTATGCCAATTTATATCTCGCACACAGCGCACTCATTCAACCACTGCATTATATTTTTAATGAATCATTTAATTAAAGTCAATAGCTGGAAGAGCCCCAACCAGGGAAAACTCCAGGATGTTTTAAGTAGTCTCCTATTCAATTTGACGCCTAACTGGTTAGTTTCCGCTGCAACTAATGTACCTTTAAATCATGCACTGAGGACAAATGTTCCTTCCTAAAGATTTTTACAACACATAATCTAATCATAGGACATACATCTAGCAGAGAAAAAGTAACCAGAATAAGCATTCCAACTCAACAACTTGCTTATGTGAATATAAAAACAGCAACATGCAAAGCAAAAATCCTAATGTATACAATACACGCATACACCTTTTGTAATTTTGACTCTAAATGACAATTATTGGGGTATAACAACCAGATCTATGTGTCTGGGAAGTAACAGCTGACAGATATGCTTCAATCTATGAAACAAATCCCAGCAATTTTAGTAGGGTAAGGAACATCAGTACATCTGCTGATGATTTAAAAACAAGATCAGCCCACCTAATATTAGTTATAATTGCACTTTGATTGTAGAATCTCTTGTGATGATTTTTTGAACCAAATAGGATCCATAAAAGGGAGTGTGAACCAATGAAGTTGTATCAGCTATGTTAGCAATGATCTCTACAAAATCATTTGTAGAACTCTTGTGAAGTCACTACTATGATTTGTAGCAGCCTTCGTCATGGCCAATGGGGTTCAATGAGGCACCAAATATGACATTAGATTTTTTATGATTTTATTATGTAAAAATTACAGTAGTGATTGACCTTGGTGATAAAAACTGTAAATAACTTTACCCAAAAGCTTGAATGTGTAGCTTAATTGATCAACCATGGACACATAATCCAAATAGTCATGAAGCCACTTTTACTACTTTAGGTTTATGTATGTCTTTTATAGTCCAAATGTAAGATCTCTCAGCTGCAATTCTCTCTGTTCCTGTCCACCTGGCAGTTTTGAGGGTTTCAATCCACAGTTGTTTTTGCACGCCCTAGTGCATTCTCCAGGACATAAAACAATTTAAATTTATTTAAACAGGGTGGACTCCCTATAATGAAACTCGAAAACTATAATTTCTCTTTAAGAATAAGGTTTTCACTACCACCTCAAATGCACAAGTGTTAACAAAAGGATCCCAATTGCTAATAGATAACTATCTGCTGACTCAGCAACACAGTCATAGAGAACAGGACTTGCATGACAAACATCTTTGGTGGTTACAATTTCATTTTTCAGAAATTGCTTTAGGTCCATTGCTGCAATTTTTTTTCAGACTATAATATATTTATTTACCTGCTATTACACTGCAATAATTTCTCTGCAACATTTGTGAGCAATGTTTAATTCATTATACTAGAACATTAGACAAGGGACTGTGGGTTAAAAATATCATTAAGGTTACCATTTTTATTATGTTATGCTTTTAATAACCTGAAAAACTCTTCTTTTATTGTACAACCTATAACTGAATGAATCCCTACAACAGTTTTTTTAATGTCTATCTTTACACAGAATAATTGGATTGGATCTGCCACCTGTTGGTTATGTTTGGTACCACTGTAGCTGTTCTTTAAGTTGCAGACCATACATTCCAGTTTGAAGAAAAACATCAATGACAGTAAATTAGTTATTAGTTATATTTAAAGAGTATCTCTATCCCAAATATTTTAATTTAGTTTTTTTTTTTTGCATGGAGCAATCTTTCAAATACATTTTTGTTTTTTTGTTTTTTTCTTTCTTTTTTTGGAGCCCCAGCTAAAGTATAGTATTGTTAAAGATTATGATAAATAAAAAATACAAATGTAAGGGCTAAGTCACACTGACAGTGAGGTTGCGGTGCATTTACTGCTTCCCTTATGCCAGGAACCACTGCAACTTAGGTAGACGCTGCATGTAGCATCTCCCTGCGGCAGTCCTATGATCAGGGGCTGCAGTCAGCGCTACTAGTACCGCTCAGTGCTGCCAGATATCACATCTACAGATGCTGGTTCCTTTTGACCCAGTGCTGCCTTGCAAGTGCTCAAGCGCACGGTGCCAGCCGTGTGGAGCCGCACAAAAATTTTGTGATGAAGAGATGTGAACTTGCTCTAACTTAGTAGGAACTTTTGCATCCAGAGAAGCACAACAAACCACACATTAGGGAAATAAAAATGAATCTAATGACCTGGGTTTGACATTTATTTGAAATGCAGGAAAACAACACTTGTTTATAAGCCCCAAAAGATATGAAAAGTTAACTTTAAAGGAAGCACTTACATCATCTTGCTGGCTCTCCCCAGTTGAGCTGTGAAGATCAGGATAATGTTTGAGAAACTGAGCGATATAGGTCATGATGGACTTTTCATCAGGCTTATCAACATCTACATCTAAGGGAAAACATGAAAATATTCATATTTATTTAGCTTGATGACCTAATTGCATTTTGTACATTAGAACTCAAATTTGGGTTGGGTTCAGATTTATCCTTGCCTCTTCTCTAGCACTATAAGGTCTAAATATCCATTTTTGTTAAGAGGATTAGGAATATGAACTATACTTACCCTATCACTTGCTCCCCCAGCAGATAGCCCTGCTCATCACTTTTCTGATGCTTATATATATTGGCAGACATTAGACTAACCTTACCTACAATTCAGGACTACTGGTTCTGCATTGTGTGTGAGCAGTTAAAAGGAGCTACTTCTGGGATTCTGTGGGAGCAAGGAATAGGGCATTTCCGCTAATTCCTATTACTCTAGCCATAACTAGAATTTACCTCTTGCTGTAAGAAAAGTGGGGTTGAAGGGGTTGGCAATGCAAGGGTGATATTTTTTTGTGTCGGGAACAAATGTGACAATAATTTGAATTATGTGGTTACATCTGTATTTAGTTTTCTTGTAAATTATACAGAAACAGACAATACCTTCAGGCTCCAAAAGTCTTGGAATCCCCAACTCAGTCTCTGCAATTGAAAAAGCTTCTTCCAGATTTTCCCGATTGCTTCTTCCTTTTAGTCTGTCCATATCAACCAGTTCTGGGCGGATTGCATAGATCATTGAGTGGAAGGCAATGCCATTTCTCCAACAAGGTCCAAAATCCTTTATTTCGATCCCATGGCGCCTTTTATTTTTAAAGGAACACAAAAAATAGATACTTTAGTTCAAGCAGTCTATACCTAATAGTATCATTTCTTTATATATTTTAGTAAGCATTAAAATGAACTTTTACATTACCAAAGCAAACAGTTAACCTTCAAGTCATCTATCAAATATTTTAAATGTATATCAAGAAGATACACTTTCATCAGTGAACCTGGGTGATCCAGCAAACCTGAAATGGATCTGGTCCATGATTAAAAACATTTGCTAACAAATAGCAAATGATTTTTAAGAAATCCATTCCAGGTTTGCTGTATTACCCAGGTTTACTGATGAAAGTGTATCTTCTCCAGCCTTTAATAAATCAGGCTCATGATATCTAAAGAGACTAAACATTTACACTACACTAACATACATTCTACACTACTGAAACACTGCCTCTGGAATAGCTTTACATGTAGTATTTAACCATAGCAGACCAAAAAGAATTAATAGGATAGTAGTGAGTGGTTCAGCATTAATCATTGGCATCCGCTGTCAAATCTGCAAACACTGGTTCTTTAAGCAGCATTGATGTGGTGTGGGCAGCCAAGTGACTGACAAGGTGCCAGATGCTAGGAGTCTCAGATCAAAACTGGCTCTTACTCAATCTCAGAAGTGTCTGCACATACCTATAGCAGCCTTATTAGCTCTATATACTTAAACGACCCTGTCACCAGAGAGTTTGAAGACACTGACCACCAGAAAAAGTGTAGATACCCTTCCTACCTTCCTTACAGAATGGGCTTGTTTTATCAGTGACAGGGATTCTTTAAATGCCTGGCATTCAGTATATTCTTTTTGGAAAAGATTGAGACAATCTAATTAACATGTTCAAGTATTATCCAGTTCAAAATGAAAGATTTAAAAAATGTGCCAAGAATGACAATTTAGAAAGGGTTCTATAAAGCAACAATAATTAAAGCAACTCTTTTGCTAAAATAAAATGAAAGTGGCCCCTGCAATGAAGAAAGTTGCCCATGTTGCTGAGCCTCCTGAAACCATTTAATTCTTCCCATAGACTCCTATATCACTACAGTATAAGGTAGTATTGTAGGGAGTCTGTGGAAGTAACCACTGAGTACAGTGTGCCCAAAAATCTGACACTACTAAGTGTTCATATGTACAAAGGCCATATGTACATGTTCAATTTGGCATGAAAACATCACATTCATAACATTTCCACCTCAACTTAAATTCAAAGGTAAGTTTTATAACTAATGAAAAGAAAATGTTTTATATAACCCAAGCAAACACATATATTGAAAAACAGGTTGACAAAAAAAAACTTCAAATTCTCGCCCCAGCAAACTAAACTTACTTGGCTGCAGTGTATTGTACCCATCTGAGAAGGGCTTTCTTGGCACTTCCTTGGATTTTATTGACCACTTTGCGTTTGATTGGAGGACTGGCTGTGTCAGAGCTCACTACACTGTCTACGGAAGAAGTGCTACTAGACAGAGAATGTAGTTGTGGAAGATTGCTTGTTAATTCTTCAATCTATAGAAAAAAACATAACACATAAACATTTAGTGAAAAAAATTTCAATCTGACCAAACATACACAACCGAGTAGAAATATTAATTGTTCATGGTCAATTTAAAAGACCTTGCATTGAAACATAAGGCATCACTTTCAGAATGGATCCTTAATATATTTCTCTAATTTACATTTTTTTTTTCTTTAAGTATTTATAGTGATTTTCTACATATTTTTTTTTTTTTACTATATCCTGGACTTTAATTTGTAGGAAAAAACAAAATAAACAGCTT
Source organism: Pyxicephalus adspersus (assembly GCF_032062135.1). Classification (NCBI taxonomy): domain Eukaryota; kingdom Metazoa; phylum Chordata; class Amphibia; order Anura; family Pyxicephalidae; genus Pyxicephalus; species Pyxicephalus adspersus. Next base: position 111,280,841 of record NC_092861.1, read on the forward strand.
TCTCACTCAGGTAAAGCTGAATTGTTTGAGAGAATTGTTAATTGTTTAATTGATGAGACAATGCTGAAAGAGGTTGTTAACAGAACTCCATAAAGTCTATTTCCTAAAGATTCTACCCAAGATTACACACCTTTCGTCCAATATTTACAGACTTTAAAAACATTACTCCCGCACCCCTGGAGGAGCTGTGACATGTGTTCTGTATATGTATAGCACATACTACACTCCTTTAGGTCTGCGGGAGCAATCAGGAGAAAAGAGCTGTCAGCATAGCAGAGCTCCGCTGATTGCTCAGCTCCCTTATTGGCTGAGGAAAGGGAAATCCTGATGATGCTTGAGCTGTCAAGGTTTCCTATTTCTCAGCCAATCACAGAGCACTAGAGATGAGTGGGCACAAGTCTCCCCATTAAA
>NC_092861.1:111281671-111299462 GCF_032062135.1 Pyxicephalus adspersus
CCCCCTTGTTTTCAATGGAAACTTTCATAAAAAGCTTAAAAACGCTTGTAAAAGCCTCCATTGAGTTCAATGGTAGGTTTTTCAAGCGTTTTTATGTGTTTTCCCGCGTTTATCCTGCGTTTTAATTTTTTAAACGTTGCAAGCAACATTTAAGATAAAGCTCATAAACGAGCCTGAAGGAAACGGTGTAGATTAGCCCATTGGAACACATGGGGACTTCAAAACTGGGCTTTAAAAGCCTCAGGTTAAGCGCTGGGGAAACAGTCCGTGTAGACTAAGCCTAAGACAGCTAAACAATGTTTCTTACTGCAAAGGGAGGTATCTGTGGCAATCAATGACCCTAATGTCTGACCACAAACCTTCTATAAAGGAACAGTTTAGTTTTCCTAATGGGGTAACCCGCCTGCCCAAGGCCGCATAACAGCCCATACAACTGTTGTTTTGGCACTGAATAAAGGCCAGTTTATTGGCATAAGATCTGAAAGAACTGATCAAGGATATTTAAATAAAACATTGCATTCATCAATAACCATTTAAAACCCATTGCATTAGTAGGAAAGAAACATAAGAAACCTTTTATCTTGACTATTGATTTCATTGCATTTTGTTACAGATTTTCACTGTCATTTAAAGGAAATGTTAACTCTACATTTCACCCATTTCTTCCCCCTGAATTACAAATACCTGAAAATACAGAATGATGGTCCATATCAAACCAAGCACAATAGTAGGTTTTCCATCTGCAATGTCTGTTGAATTGATGTTTACTAGTTTGATCTAGGAACAAAAAGAGAACAAAAGTGAATCAATGCAAAACTGTATTTTCTGTATTTTTTCTCAATTCTTTTATTGAATTGCCTCAAATTATTTTAGAAGGTGTTTTGTACATCTAATTATGGCATGTTTATTGGTTATGCAGGGATAGTAGGGCACACTGAAGATCAGTCCACAATATACTGCATGTAACATATTACACCTATCACCTGTAGGTGGTGCTGTTTGCTGCTATACAGACATGCCAAACAGAAAATTAGGAAAAAAACAGAAATAAAATAAAAAACTAAAAGCAAAGTACATGCTAAAGGCATATACAGCTGCCCTGAGAGCTCAACAGAAGTAAAGGAAGCATTAGCTGAATAAAGGAAATCCTTGACTCTAAACTACTCAGTAATATAAAACATAGCATGCTTAGTTGTATATCCCATTTGAAAATCAGTTACTACTAAGAAACTACTAACCGGGGATCCTCTGTATATAGACTTGCATGTAAAAGTAAAATGCATTGTGTTAAAAAGCCTGACACATTTTTTCCTTTACACCATACCAACACCATGATTGGCATACACAGTCACACATTTCACATATGCCATTTTATAATGCATTTGAACCAATAATATGTTTTCACCAGAATAAATCTTCATGCTTTCAACCATATGTCAATATTCCACCTGTTTAAATTTCTGTTTCTGAAATGAAATCTCAATCTTGAAAAGTACTTAAAAGGATACATCTTTGAGCATATTGTATATTTGACAAAGAATATCATACATATTATAAATGCACCGTACAGACCAAAAGTGATGGGAGTTTTTGTGATAAAGGAACACAGGATAAACACAGTGGGACCTTTGTAGGAAAAAAGTTATAAACAAAATGTCTTCTTTTGATATTCTGATTAGAATCCTAGATTCATGCTTATGCAAATAATTGTACGGTGTACGATGCATTTGTAATATGTAGAAATACCAGTGGGAAGCTGATTAATAATGTGGTCATCAACATCATCAGATGTTCATATATATATATATATATATATATATACATACACACACACACACATACATGAAAAGAGGATGTAAAATAACTAAAAGAATGGGAAGGTATAAGCATTGCTCTGCCCATTCTAAACAAAGTCAAGTGGGATATTACAGTATGCAGAAATGAACATCAATCATAAAATCAGTGAAGAACATCTGTTTTATAAACTTACCCGCCTGCCTTCCAAAAACTTTAGTGCTGCCCCAATGTTGGCTACCCAGTGAATGCGCTTCATTTGTCTTCCTTGTTCACAAGGCTACAATAAAAACATTTAAGTTATATACAATAACTATACAATATAAAATATATATACAATAAATACATTTAAGTTATTCAGTTCCAAAATATAAAACTGTAACATTATGAGTAAAAATAATTAAAAAAAAGATAAAGATGTGTAGTTATTCTATCTGTATATAGTTATTTTTTATTATAACTCTATTTGTTACATATATATAAATGTATGTATATATATATATATATATATATATATATATATCCTCATTCTGGACACCTAACCTGAAAAAATAATTCAAGCCAAATACTAAAAGCTGCCAAGGGATAGCTGTTGGCTTTGTAGCCATAACAATCATTGCTGCTATAAATCTACAAATCAACAAACATGTTTGCATTGAGTAAATTTGCATGTTTGTGTTTGTGGAAGATGGAGAGTTAAGCCCTGCAGGCACTGACCTGTCGCTAAGGAAATATTGGTCATTGGTTAGGATAATCCACGACAGCTGATTAATTGCCCCATGAACAGGGCTGGCGAGACGTGTAGTGGAGCCTACAAACATGCAAACATTCCTGGATCCAGATTTGGTGATATCTAGGTACCTGTGTTTACCTGTTAGCACCGGTTTTGAATGTATAGGGGACAACTGTGATAAAGGAATATTTTATTTCTAATATGAAGGTGATTCTGTGCCAAAAGCTGCAATCATTTCCGTAATGCACATTCCTTAAATAAAGTACTTATACATTTGTATAAATGGAAAAAGGTTTGGAGGTATAGAGTAAATGTTTTGTGTAGCTATCCTTGACATTCCTTTAGCTGTGCATTTTCCATATTCATCATTGCATGCCAAACTAAGCTAGCCTAGGGAACATACATATCTAAAATGTTTCTAAGGGGTGCAAAAACAAAACTGTCTGCAAGTACCTTTCTTAACTAACAGTAAGCATTTTTAACTACAGAATTGACGAAAACATACTCTCAAAATGTTGCATTCCAAACTTGCCTAATTCACCAGACTTCACAAAAGTAGTTAAGGCTTATTAAGCATTTAATTATTTTTTAAAAAACTGTAAATATAAAAACCTGATTTTAAAACCTTCGTTTTAGGAAATTCAAATCAGAGGAATGATGAAATTGTGATATACATCCAAATTTAAATAACAGAAAAGTTAGGGTCTAAAAAATAGTTTTTGACATTTTCATTGTTACCTACCAATTTTTGGCCAGACAATACTTCCAGTAGTGCAAGTAACTTTGTTCCATCTTTTATGTCTTCAAAAAGATCATTTATTATTAACGGAGGATTCCTCTAAAATGAAGAAAAACAACAGCAAGGTCCGGGTTATACATTGCAATTACATATTTGTGAACAATTATGTGAAATATGATTTTGTAACCTTATATAAACATGCTGCTTTTATACCATATAATACTAGTAATACTAGAATAACTGCACTAACTGCTGGTTTAAAAGTGTTTACTTTGAACAGTTGTGCTGCTGTGCACATAATAAAAACATTTATACTATTTGTATTTAAAATATCTTATCAAAATTGCCCACTTTACCCGCTTTCTTTAGGGTGTCTAAGGCATAGTGTAAATGTATATGCATTTTCCTACTGGCCCCGGTACAATGCAAGCAATTGTGTAACGTTCAAAATTGAGATTTAACAGGTACATGGTAGGGTCACCTCTTTTTCTCTATCTCTGTCTACGAGGGGGTGCTGAGAAGTTCCTGGCTTTGCCCGCTTACAGATGAAATAAAAAAATGAGTGTGGGGGCATATGAGCCTAATATCTTAGTATGTAACTGTGCAAATATCAGGTCTTTGCGATTCTTAAAACTGTTTCTTTTAGTGAGAAGCTGTGATGGCAGAGGCACAAGCAAGTTTCACGTCGTTGGAGTTACGGGCCGTCATGAAGTTTTTGTTTCTACAGGGAAAGTCAGCAACACTGGGGGAGAAGTGACCTTCCTACAGCACTGTAAAAACCTGGATATCTCGTTTCAAGACTGGGCATTTCACCATTGAAGATAAGCCCCGCAGTGGGTGCCCCCAACCTCAACTGACCCGGCAACCTGCCATGCTGTCCATGGGGTGATTATTGAAGACCGGCGAATATCCGCAAAAAAGATAGCCCAGATACTTGACATCTCACAGGAGCGTGTTGGGTTTATCACCACTATCCTACACATGCGCAAGCTTTCAGCAAAGTGGGTACCGAAATGTTTGAACAGTGATCAGAAGAAGGAACGAGTTGAAGCATCCAAAGCCGTTTTGGCCCATTTTGAATCTGCACAAGACTTTTTGGCTAGGTTAGTGACTGAAGATGAAACCTGGCTCCACATCTATGATCCTGAAAACAAGGAACAGTGAAAGGAATGGCGCCACAGCAGGTCCCCGCAGCTGAAGAAATCGGCCAAAAAAGTCATGGTGTCTGTTTTCTGGGACAAAGAGGGTATTCTGTTGGTGGACTACCTACCTCATGGCTCTAGTATCACCGGACAGTATTATGCTAACCTCCTGGACCAGCTGAAGGAGGCAATTAGGATGAAACACCGTGGAAAGTTGACCAAAGTGACCCTTTTTTTGCAGGACAGTGCTCCTGCGCACACGTCCAACGTTGTGGCTGCCAAATTGAACACCCGGGTTTCCAATTGGTCCACAATCCCTCCTACTCACCTGACCTGGGCCCTTTGGACTGATATCTGTTCCCGAATTTGAAAAAACACCTGAAGGAGGTCATTTCTGACGACAAAGATGCTGCTGAGAGCTGGTTTGCGGCCCAACCAAAGGACTTTTATTTGAACGGTCTAGAAAAGCTGCAACTATGCTGTACCAAGTGCATCAGTCTTAGGTCTCAGTCTCAGAATATGTTAAATAAATGTGTTATTTCATAACTCTGGCTCTCTTCTTTCTGGGCAAAGCCAGGAACTTCTCAGCACCCCTCAAATATATATATATATATATATATATATATATATATATATACACACACACTGTGACAGTGTGTCCCAAAAAGGTCAGGGAAAGTGCATTAAAGGCTCCAGGGAAATTAAAGTGTTATTTGATGTATAGGTATTTTAGGAAGAAACCAGGTTCTTTAGGGCCCTGGAGCCGACCAAGGTAGTGAAAGTGTGGGTTCCTTGGCCCAACCCAATCCTGATTTGGGTTATAGGCAGGTGCAAGGTAGGCAAGGATGTGATCAGCCAGTGTGTTCCAGGCTGAGAGAGAGCCAGAGGGTTCCAGGCTGAGAGAGAGCCAGAGGGTTCCAGGCTGAAAGAGAACGAGAGTGGATTCCAGGCTGAAAGAGAGCCAGAGTGTTGCAGGCTAGGAGAGAGCCAGAGGGTTCCAGGCTGAGAGAGAGCCAGAGGGTTCCAGGCTGAAGAGAGAGCCAGAGTGTTCCAGCTTAAGAGAAAGTGTGTTCCAGGCTGGGAAAGGTGCCAGAGGCCCAGCCGGGCTACTGTTTATTGTTTTGTGGTGAAGTGCTGGAGAGTGTGCTTATGTAACACTTGCCTAAACATAAAAGAGCTTGCTGTTGTTTTGGACTTTTGGAGTCTGCTGCCTCTAATCTGCCCTGTAAGCATTCTGTTACCATGAGCAACCCCCAGTGATCGATCCCAGATTATATATATTAATAGCTTGACTTTTTCTGACATTATTCTTTAACCATTTGCATACTCCAACACCCAACATATAATACAAATCCAACAGAGAGGGACCCCTTTTATAATGGTATAATGGACACCCTAATCTAAATACAACATAGAAGAAAGGTGAATTGACAGGGGTGGGCTGGATAAGTGAATGTGCTCAGGCAGCAAAATAGATAATGTGGCCAAGGATCGTAAAGGCTCAGGGCATAAAGAAGGTTCCATTTTTTCAGGCACATCTGTGGAAACAGAAAGTCCTACCCACTTAGCCCAAAATGTGAATCTTTACTGTTCTGTAGTTGGTTAACTTTATATTTATTTGGTATTTTAGATTTGTTTTATGTCAGTTCTCTTTGTTAGGAGATGTCTTTGCAAAGATGGTGGGTCATTAACAGTGCCAAAAAAAAATTGGTGAATATCTCATTCTTTGGTGGAATAATGGAAAATGAAAACAGTTGGTGTTTGGTGATCATGAAGTTAATGGGAGGCTAAGTACCCTGCGATTGGGGTTGAGTGACTCTAAGTATAATGGCATATGGTTAATGGGAGTACCCACTATCTGTGTGATCTGTCATGGTACTTTTACTGGTAAACACCATCACCATATTCAGAACTATGACTGTTATATAAACAAATAATGGTGTCACGTGCATTATTTTTATGTATTTTTACTGCCCACCTTCTTTTTGACTCAGCCCTGCCTAAGTCTTTGTTACAACAGAAGTGCTGTCCTGTGACTTGAAGATGATAGATCTCTTCTAAAGAAAGACATAAGAAACTGTCAGGTAACAACAAAAAACCCTTAACTGAACCAGGAAAATCGTAGCTTGGCCTCTAAATAACCTTAACCTCTTAATGCCACTGTAACCTCTGCAGATCTGTCAGTCAGGTCAGGAAAGGATATCCAGCATCCAGATCAGACATTACCTGGCACTATCACAAACCCAATTATCAACAGACATAAAACTTTTATGTTAGATTTGAACATATGTCTCTATAAATCACATCTATAAAGGAAACATCACAGTAGTGTCTCTAATTAGTGTATTATCAACTGTATAACTTGTACTACAATGTAGCAGTCTTACCTACGCAATGAATATATATTTTAAGTTGTTCACCTGCTTTATAACACATGTACAATGTTTTGTCACAATGATGCAATAATGCTAAATAGCTCCATAATGAATGAGTGCAATCTGCACCTTACCCACTAGGTACACCCTAGGTTCTTGGCTAGGTGCCCAATGACTATAAAAAGCCCTGCTCAGAAGTTATTTCCGCTGGAGTGTGTCTATTTGTATGTCAGGGTAATTTTGTTAATTCCTAAGGAATAATTACATGTCTAATGCCAAGACCTATTAGTTTTGAACCCCTTTCATATGTTATTGCTGTTTTCCCCACCAATAATCTTTACCCTCTATATTTGTGTTAGTGATAATTGTCACTGAAAATTGGGAGAAATACAAAATTTTGAATTGCCACCTGAACAGGAATAAAAGGAAAAGCTTGCAATAGGGGAAACTTTTTAAGTGCGTTTGTTCAAAGATCATCTTTTTCTGAATTAATATCATAAAAGATCATAAATCATTGTCTCCAAAGACACTGCAACATGTGAAACAACAATACAGGTAGTCCCCTGGTTACATAAGAGATAGGGACTGTAGGTTTGTTCCTAGGTTGAATTTGTATGTAAGTCGGAACAGGTACATTATTTTAATAAATGCAATTAGGACAGATGTTTGTCTCAACATATTATTAGGCAGCGTGGTGTCAGTTACTGTATAAAATCCTCACTGTGATTTAATCACAAACAAAGCAAAAAAAAAATACTTTATGGAGCCTAAACATTCATTAACTTCTGGAGAAGGCTGTGCTTTGATATGCAAAAGGAAACAACTGCAGAGTTTGTCTTGATTATTAAAGAGTTACAAGAGGCTACAGAAAGAGCTCACCCACCTAAGATCACTCACAACATCAGCTGCTTTAGCAAAAGATTTCTTCTGCAAGTCATGCAAACCGCCCCCCTCCCCCCTTCAAGCCTCCGCAGGGAAGCTCTGTTCATATCTAGGAGGTGTCCGTATGTCGGATTAACCCGGGGACTATCTGTACCATAAGACTATAATATGCTGTAAAAATTTAAATATAAATAATAATTTTCAAATTCAAGAATAGGAAGAGGAAGCAGTGCACTTTAGTATAAAGTTGCTATGACATTTTACTATACTGTCTCTGCTGCTGAAATGTTCCACTGATATAATTGACTCTAGGATGGATTTTATATTTTGCTGAGGTGTGATAACTGGAGTTTAAGAGCATCATTTTTCACTTGGCAAGCTTGTTTAGCTAAAGGTGTCATAATAGTTTCCAACGGATGGTGCCAATATCAAGATAACATACAAGGATTTGAAAAAAAAGCTCATCCGTTTTAACATTTGCTTTGACAATGAGATTCAGCACTTCCTCTCCACTTCCAGCAGAGATGACTACATGGAAATACTGTGGTAAACATGGATGAAGTATTACATTTGTATTTCCCCAATAGAGAAACATTGATGTGCTCTTTGAATAAAACATGTAGAATGTTAGCTACCTACAAACACTATATACAATCCTTGTATAGAAGTTTAAAGTGACACTCCTTCCATACATGTTTTCTTTGGACACAATGAGGAAACAGTAGGGCCTGTCAGTTTTTTTTTGCCATCTGTACCAAAAATATTTGCACTTACTTCTCTCTAAAAGCAACACATGCAGCACATAATAGAATGAAAAAAATTAGAAGCATACCAGCTTAGGTAATCTTAAAAGAAATCTGTATTAAGGGAGTATGCAAGATTTTATTATTGTGCTTTTATTATTATTGAGTTTTGGTTGTCATGCTGATGCTGCGGCTTCAGAACTTAATAAACTACTGATTTAGAATGAGGCTACAGATCCGGAGTTCAAAGTTCACAGACTTTTTTGATCTGCATGCCTGTCCCGCATCATTGTATCCAGTTATGAAAGCCAAAAAAAGACTGGGTCAATGGCATTTTCAGAAGGAGTTTAACTATGCCAGCCCCTATAGTTTTAGATACAGTTTCTGCCCAGGTCTGAAAGCCCACATATAAAAATGTGGAGTACACTTTAAATATGAGTGCTATATTTTATACTTGATATAGTTTATGTTTTTTTGTAATATATGTATTATATATGTTTATTTATGTATTATTTTTTCCACTTCTCTTCCCTAGAATATATGGTACACCTACAAATAAGGCTCCACCTTTGGTCCCTCTACAAGGTACAAGGTTTAAACAACCTTTAAAACCCTGGTAAACCCCAGGGCTTGAATGTAAAGACAACACTGAATGTTTACATTCGCTCTTATTATGGTGCCTGCAAAGTTTTTAGTAAGGCTGCGTACACACGTGCAATAATTGTCAATGAAAAGGATCTTTCACAATCTTAACCAATGACAAAAGGCTGAACAATGCATGAACGAATGCTGTACATACAGCGCTGTCCTGCTCTATGGAGAGGGGGAGAACGACAGAGTGGCACCCAACTGCCCCCTCCCCCCTCCTCTTTCATTACGATCATTCGTCGTTCATCGTTGGATCTGCCACACCTCACTATATGTTCGATGCACTCCAATGTACAGAAGGCACCATATTCATAACATTTCTAAAGCTGGAAGTAGTGACAAAAATATATATACATTTTTGTATTTTTCTTTTAAAGATAAATTGATGCAGCTTCCCAACTATGTTTAGTGTCATATTTAAATTAATTTTCCAATTGCTTTTTAACTTTGTAGATGGCAATTTTCTTATAAGTAACATTTATAAACAGATAAATTAAGATCATTTGACAATTAAAGCATGGTCAATATTTCAGGGCATTATTCAGTAACAAAATTCACGTTTAATTAGTAACATACTTAACTAAATTAGGCGAGACGTGAAAAACTGTCGCTGATAATTTAATTCTCCCCTCAAGACCTTATTAACATTTCAACCAAGGGGATAGGCAGCATGAACTATTCCAAATAAATTATCAAGTATTAACGGAGGAATAAAAATTGTGTAGAATGTACTCAGCTTGTAATAATATTAACTTAGATAATCAGCCATACTGCATATTTAGAGCCATTACATGATTAGGTATGTATTTGCTTTTTTAAAAGTCCATTGCCTAATATATACCTAATGTAATCTAGACTGTATGGCAGAAATCATATATACACTCTGTTACGAATTTATAGCACCTTGCATGATAATACGTCTTCCACAGACCTAGGTAAACTGTATTGTGGAAATACTTATTGATTAGTGTTCTGGAAACATAGCTATGATGTATTTAAATATTAGTCCCAGACGAATGCAACAAAATCTGAAAAGTAAAAAGGGTTCAAACATCCATACTACACCCCTTAGTACTAAATTATCTCTAATTAATTCTGCTGGTGTTCTTACTGTTCACAGGCATTTACTTATTTCCTGCCTATTGTCTGTCATATACTTTTCCTAAAAAGGGCTAATGAATGGGAGCATTTGATTTAATATCTAATCCTGCAGTCTAACAATATTTACATAAATCAGTTTAATATTTGCCTGGAGTTATAACATTTCAAAAAGAATGGGGATGGGATTCACCTTAGCCAAATGTGAATTGATCCATTTTGTAAAGGTTCTCTTTTGCACTGCTTCTTGTTCATCTGTGGAAGAAAACAATGGTAAATTAGTACAGCAGCTAACACAATAAGATTTGTATAAGGCACATTTTAAAACATTGCTCCGTATAATACTATATCATTCCTTTATTGACATTAAGAGTGATTTACTAAAGTAATGATGGCTGTTCAATACAAATATTACATATATAACAATACATGGTGAATTACTAAATATTAAAAGTGGAAAATAGTGCGATGTATAGAAAAGGACAGAATTATTTACTGATTAACCTTTTTTCTTGGTACTACTATCTATAGGGAATTTTTGGACTAACTGGGCTGTAGTAAAAGCTGTAACAGGCTGTCACTGCTTGAATTTTTCGGGTGTTTGCAAGTGGCTGCAAAAGTAGAGCTATTCTCTGGACGCTGCATGTAATGCTGATAAAGGCTCAACAAGGACACAAGTACAGAACTGACAATTTACAGTTATCAATTGACAAGTTGACTTTTAATAAAACATTTTAATAAAAAAATGTATATATGATCTCATTAACTATTGGTAACTTTTTTCAAAACTGGAAAAACATAGCAAAACATCTATAATGAAAATATGTTTGGGTACTACAAATGAATCTCTCATCAGAGAAAACTGTGCCATTAATCATAAAGGTTGTGATATGCCTTTCCTTCCCTCAACAGGAAAGAGATGCAGACATCATTGTTGGTAAAATAATCCTGGCTATACAGCTCTCCCATAACTTCACTTTCACATAGACCTTGTCTACAGCACTGGAGTGTTTTCCCTATGAAATATTAATGAGCCTTCCATGAAGAGAAATTAGTTGGTAAATAATTAATTTGTTTGCCATGATTTCTTTTATTAGAAATAGACGTAAGGAAATACAATGTTTTAGCCATCCCTAAGCATAAAGCCAAGCATACAGTACCTCATGTTAAAAGCAGGTCCAATTGAAGTGACCCATGCATGTTTAGTTCTTTACTGGCAATATATATTATATCAATTTCCAATGAAGCACACAAAATGATAATCACAAAACCCATAATGTATGTGTTGACAGGTAGGAGATTACACATCAAGGACCAGTTTGTTATTGTTATCTGAAGCCTCCCCACAGTAACACCGCGTACACACTTCCAATTATAGTCATTGGAAAGGATCTTTCACGATCCTTTCCAACGACTAAGGACTGCACAATGCATGAATGAGTACTGTACATACAGCATCGTTCTGCTCTATGGAGAAGGGAGGGGGAAAACGATAGAGCGGCACCCTGCTGCGCCCTCCCTCCCTTCCCTCGCATTACAATCATTCATCGTTCATCGGATCCACCAGGACGGTCATTTGGATGATGACGCGCGCTGTGCAAACTTCAGATTCTCGTCCGATATCAGCTCTGCGACGATTATCAGGAGAGAACCATTGGCAGTGTGTACGTAAAAAATTGAAAAAACTGTCAAGCAACCATAGAGATGTGTGTGTGAGATAAGGTTTCTGAAAGGTGCTAATGTGACCTCTATTAAAATACAAAAAGAGGTTATTTGCCCAGATCGAGCTGTCTGTCCGCAACCATCCTAAAAAGAATATTAATATTAAAATTTTGAAATACATTTATATTTAAGTATCTAATGCAATTATCTCCAGGTAAACCTGAAAACCCTTCTTTAGGATCTACTGTAATCAATAGTATAGCTTAGCCTTAGGGTTAAGCTTAACCTTTCTTGATATGTATTTTATCATTATATAATAAACACTAAGTACCAGGGCCCATTTATTCCTGGGTATTCTGATTAGATTGTTAGACAATTAATTTTGAAAGCAATCGTTATTACAGCCCCTATAGAGCTTTCTATAGGCTCGGCTTTTTTCATTAAATCATCCATAAACAAACTGATCACTTAAAGTGGATCTATCTGTGAAGAATTTGGTGTTCACCAAATTGTCACACAACTTGTTCTGCAGCTTTGCATTCAGGCAATTAGCATTCTATAGTATTAGTTGAACAATGGGACCTTAGAGATATGTACAATTTAAGTTAATGTCACTTTTAAAGTGCTTCTACTGGTTGTTCAAAACATATACCCAGTTGTGCCGTTTGGACATGGGCATAAGTTCATTTATATATGACCATACATACCAATTTATGGAACACGTAGATGCAAACTCAATTATTCATTTTACATTAGATTTAATATAGTAATGTCATTTCAAAAGGAAAACCTAATTTCCCTAAACCTATTTAGCTGATTGCACAGAAATGTGCATTGTGTGCTCCTTGTTTTACTATGAACATTGAGCAAAAATTATATTGCTTTTGCGCCTCCTGTTCCAAAAAAGTGAACTAAGACATGTCTGTGATAATGATAAAAAATGTATTATGACAAGCTGCAAAGCAATGAAATAAGCATGCAACTTATAAAGCAGCTGGTAAAAAAAAGTATTTATCAGTGGAATCTTCATTCTAAGCACCAGTATGTGGAATGTTGTATAGCAACCCCCACCCACTATTTTAATAGGTATTAATACCATTGGCAAACAATTCCGTTTAATTATGGTAATAAATACTGGCATGGTGACACCACTTACCTGCACTTAACTTGTTGCATTGTTTGCTTCTGCTGACTGTTAATATAATTGTTCCCAGCTTTATATGTGACCTACAGAAAAGCTGTAGTTCATAGAAAAGAGGGAAGGTGTTTTATATTCCAAAATAAGTTCCTGTCCCAGGATGACAGCACTGCTTCTTCATAGATGCATTGATAAGCCAGGATTGTCAGACAATTGCATGATCACCAGATAAAAAAAATTGGACATGCCCGCATGGTGACATTACTGGTTCCTCCCATCCACCTGATGTCATGCCAGATGTGGCTAACTGGGGATGAGGGTTGCACAGTGCGATGTTGTGATGGTAAAAAGTCCTCATGAAGGTGCTTACTCAGCATAAATCTGAGCAGCATGGCCAGGGAAGACCGGTTCAGGAATACTGCTGGCTGTGGGGCCCAGGTCAGATGCCCTAATTACCCCTCACAAAGAATGCTTTACAAGTTAGAGACAGCTGTAAATATTCGGCATTTGTGTATTGATGTGAAAAGGGATGAATAAAAAAGCTCCCACTTGAAATCCAAAAGTGTCTACACAAATCTAGTCTTGAGCTACCCTAAATCACGCTTCATAGACTAAAAAACTCTGCGTAGGCATGTCCTCTTCTTCATAGGCACAGTAGGCATATGACAGACCTTTAGGGGCAAGGATTGGGTTATAAAAGAAAACCTTAGTCAGGTAACATTTTAAAAGCACAGCATTGTTCCAGTGAGATGCGTTTAATGGCCTGAGTATTTAAATGCTTGCATAATACGACCAATGTGTCTCAATGTTACTTCTAGTATATTATTAAATTGTTCATATGACTTTCTTAGCATTCGGACTCTAGGCTTTATAGTGCAACTTTACTTCCAACAAAAATAAGGCAGTTGATAAACCGGCACAATGTCCTGTGGCTTGTATAAACACTGCATAGTTCCAGTACAAAAGGAAGTGCCCTTCTAACCTTGTGCAGTGAGCTTTATCTCGCCCTGACTCCCAAGAAGAAACTATTGATTTTCTTGCTGGCCTCAGTGCTCGGCCTAATTAATGGAGTGGTGCTAGTCAAGTGATTCTCCTTAGCTGCAATTCATTATGGGAGAACAGAAAATGGGAACATTGGCTGCACAAAATGGTCATTGTTTTACAAACCAAATTCTTGTTAAGGACATTACATAACGGTACTTGGTAAAACAGCAACAGGCTTGTTTGAGATGTTAAGCTGAAATTGTACCTAAGAAAAGGCCAGCTATTCCTGAATCCATGGCTAAAATCTCAATATAGAGGCAGCCATTCCTTTGGGTGAAAAAAATGGTCAAAATGAGGGTTAATTCCCAATGTTAATCACACGCTGTATTGAGCTGCTTTGCCATTTATTCTTAAAACGGAAGTATAAATCAAAATATAAAAAGTGACCAAGAGGTAGAGGTTTTTGGCAAAGAAGACATGCAAAGTATCCTTTGCTAAAAAAACAAACACTTTGTCCTGGCTGCTGTGGGTTTTTGTTTTCTGCCAAAAATTGACATAGATGCTGGGGACAAATAAATTCCTGTACATGTGCATACATCACCATCATGACCAAGGATTGTGGTGAACCCAGAAGAGTCAGCAGAGAAGATAACGACTTCAAGAGAGATATTCGGGACCTGTGACAGATGTTTTGGACCTGTCATCATTGCACGGGGCTTGGTAAAATATAAGTGTGTGAAATAAATGGCAAGTATGATGTGCTTGCCGATTATGGCAAAAGCTCACCCATACCAAGTTCCGCAATAATTGCCCACAGCATGGAGCAGGTACTAACATATGACCATAGTAGGGACGTTAGATTGTGAGCTCCTCTGAGTTAGTAACATCAAATATATTTTCTAGACTATGGATGATCCCCTTCTTTTTACAAGATACATCACTCTTGAATGCTAGAAATGTTACCTAGATTTCCACCATATTGGTTCCAGAGACAGAATAAGAAAAAAATGCCATGATGGTGACATTTGTAATAGAAGAGGTAGAATTTATTTCAAGATTATTTGAAGGACTCCAGATTTCCTTATGCCTTGTCCTAGTGACACAGAGACAGGAAGTGAGAGGATATCTCAATGGAGTCACAGACTGCAACAAAATCTCTTCCAAAGCTATTTCATAATGCCAGAAATGGATTCTGAGCTATAAAACAAAAATAAATATGGTTCCATGGCTTTCTGTGTCCTCATTTCCCCCTCACTGTCATTTGTGTTGTCACTGAGAAAGAGAACGAGAGTAGATCCAACATTGTCACCAGAGTAATAGTAAAGGGAATATCTACTAATAGGAATACCTGTCCCTGCAAATACATTTAAATGGGGTATATTCCCCTCAATAATTATCATTTGAAATTATTGTAATTTTAGGAATGATCGCTGTCAGATAGACTGCTCCGTTCTGTTCTATGGAGAGGAAAGGGGGAGGGAGAGCGCAAGGCGGCCACTGCTAGGACAATTATTCTCCTTAGTGGTCAGACGTTGAAGTGGATTGCTAAACAGTTTTGTGGGATGCAAATACTAATGATGACCCTTTTATAGCTAGAGTTCTACTAAAAGCCCATCACCAACTATATGTGAACAGATCAGTGCTGCAACACACTAATAATAAAAATGAAACCTGACAGCAACTCTAAACCTTCTGCATGCTATATATACAACAGATGCTAGCTCATTTTAAATTCTTTTGGCAGACATGCATTCATTAGGTAGTGCAACATAACCAGTATGTTTTTTAGTAAAGGATGTGTCCAAACACAGAACTGCATTGGGTGATAATAGCTCTCTGCAGCTTTCAGTTGTAGATGGAAAATAATTGCATTTCCACTGCTGATTACTCACTAAGAGCACCCTAAACTAAAAGTAATGCTTGCATTCCTCCACTTCATTATAATCCTCCTTACATTTGACATATTCACTTAAAACAGACCTGAACACCTGACGCCATTGCTAATACAAAGAATTGTGCTATAGCACTTTTTTTAAAATATATACAAATGCAAACGTTCATAAACTCAACTTAAAAGTTGCACAAAAAAAACAGCATACCATTAAAAAAGGATAATTGTATATAAAACAAGCTGCATAGCCACTGTGTAATTACAAGGTAATGCATACAATATTAATTACCAGTCACTGAAACAAATATTTAGGTAACAAAAACAATAATTAGTGGTATCAGGCTGACTTACCCCGGAGATATTGAAAAAATCCAGTAACCAAATTCACTGAAGTAACCTTCCGGGTACCAACTTCTCTATATAAAGCCATACTAGTCCACACCAATGTAGTAATATCACAGCAGCTCTGCTTATCTGCTTGTTACAGAAAGCCATTAATCCCCCAAAGCATGTTGGATATCTCCAGCCTATGATTCTGTGTCACCATGTCAAAGCAGAGATCCCATCCACAGGCTTACTAGCAAGCAGCTGTTCTGCAATAGTCATCCCTGCTCCATCCCCTGCCACCATTGTGTCTTCCTGATGTGCTATTCCATCTTCCCAAAACACAGCCAATCCGTTCAGAGGAACCAGTGATGTCAGCAACCTAGTTAATCTATCCTGTGCTCAGGACAACCCAAGGAAAACAAGCTGTTACGCTGAAGCAAGCAATTTTCTGCACACATCAGATGATGCGCTTGTAGTGTATGGAAAGAAGAGCATGGCAAGGGAGGTAAGGTGTAGAAATGTGTGCTTGTGTCATCTACACAAATCAGTGCGGTGCTGTAATACCACCATATATATATATATATATATATATATATATATATTTGTATTTATTTATTACCTTTTGTTTATAATTTTTAGAATTTATTGTGCCAACATAAAGCTTACAATACTTCAAACTATAAATAAAAAAAACGATGCTTAAATGGGAGCTGGAGTTAGCAATATGGCCAGTAATGTGTGTTTTTAATGTGTTTTACACCAGAAGCATTCATCTGTTATCCTTTGTATGGGCAATCATACACTGTAGCACAGTGAATGGACTGAACTGAAATAAATCCTTTGCTTTAATTCTGCATCCATCAGTTTCTCTTTTTTTTTCTTAAATAAAATGATTTGCTAAATAAAAACTGTATGAACAATGCACCCATACAGATAGCCAAAAACATTGGTATATATTAAACTGACCTGAGAGGCACAAACTGCTCATTGCTCAAGAAAATTGTGACCCTCAGACATTTACAATTGGAATATACCCTAACATCCCTATACTTTTGCATGGGCAAAACCTCAGCTTGTTTGCTTTTATTAACTAAAGCACCGATTGAAATCACTTTAATATAATATAACATTGAATAACATTTAATATAATATAACATTAATATAACATTGCAGTATAGCCATACAAGTGAAAAAAAGCATGAATAAACAATGAGCTCAACAGCTGGATCAAATTTGCTGTATTTCAAACTGTTTAAATATCACTGATGCAGTTCACTTGAATCCTATTACTGACATTCTTTTCAACAACCCCAGATCAAAATCACTGCAGGAGCTTTCAGGGCTTAATATAAGCATGTTTACAAAAGTAAGAGCAAGAAAAATGTCTATGAGTTTAAAAAATATATTGGCTGTAAGGTATACAAGTCAGTGTAACGTCTACCAATGTATAGAGCACCTCCATAATCTATACATATCAGTGTAATATCTCCCAATGTATAGAGCACCTCCATAATCTATACAGATCAGTGTAATATCTCCCAATGTATAGAGCACCTCCATAATCTATACAGATCAGTGTAATATCTCCCAATGTATACAGCACCTCCATAAGGTATACAGATCAGTGTAATATCT
>NC_092861.1:111300131-111300919 GCF_032062135.1 Pyxicephalus adspersus
ATCAGTGTAACATCTACCAATGTATACAGCACCTCCATAGGGTATACAGATCAGTATAAGAACTGTAATGTCCACTAAATCTTCATGAGAAATGCTCATACTAATGTCTGCCAATGCTCACAGCGCCTCCATGAGGCCTAAATGTGAATTTAATGTCCACAAATGTCCAAAACCCCTCTATGAGGCATAGAAGTCAGTGTAATATACCGATATACCAAAGTCCACAACACCTGAAAAGAGACCTAAAGTTTACCAATGCCCACAATATCAGCTTTTTGGTCTTCTCTCCTGTGACTGTTTTGTACAAATGATCCAGATTTTATTGGTATGATTCTAAGGCTATTCATAGATATGAGATGGAAACTGAACATTTCCACCATACTAAACAATTGCTTACTTCCATGGAGAGAACATTAAAAACTAATGCTCGGGATGGGCCATCATGCTGCAGGACATTTGTATACAGATAGTGGGAAGGGGGAGATTGGCGTTCATGTTTATGCATTAAGCAGATGCTCTAGTTTGGGATTTAAAAACTGGAAATTATTGACATAGGCACTGAAAGTATGCATCTTGTAATGACTATTCCAGTTGAAGGAAAATTCAATGTGTATACGGAACTCTGCCTAGAGGTGCACCATATGGATCTATATTGTGGAATATGAGCCGAACAATACTGCCATCTGCTGGTAATAAAGTTCATTTTAAGTTTGTAGTATCATATACTACTAAATTAAGTTTAAGAGAAACATGAAATATATATATATATATATATATATATATATATA
>NC_092861.1:111300946-111305822 GCF_032062135.1 Pyxicephalus adspersus
TCATTCCGCAGCACTTTTTTCCAGTGTTTGCAAATTTGACAGTGAAACCGCTCAATACCGCCCCCCATTCATTTTCTATTGGGCTGCTGTGAGTGGATGCTACTTGTAGCATCTCCCCCAAGGTAACAGTTCACTGGCATGAGGAAGCGGTAACTGCATCACAATCTCTATCAGTCTGACCACAACATAAGGAAATATTTTGAAATACACTATCATACACATATATGGCATTTCACACAATTTAACAATTTTAACACACTATTTATAAATACAATTTTTCACACAGACAACACAGTAATGAGCTTAAAAGGAAGCACCGTTTCCTGGAGCCTTCCTCTCTCTCCGCTATATCAACAATGAGAAGAAAACTTCCACTGCAAGTTAAACTTAGCCATCTCTGGATGAAAAGTCTACAGAAAGTAGCCAATGTTTCCTAAATGTACTTCAAGGCTCAATTCCCTTGTAAAGATACCTGTGATTGTGCCATTTATCATGGGGAACATGTGGTCTGCTCTCCTGTGACAGTAATCTGCCATAGTAATAAAATGCTGGACCTGAGCATTGTCACATGGCCTAGGAAGAGACACCGCTATTCCACCAGGTATGATAGAGAAGAAATCTTACACAAGGTAAGTATAAGTTGAAACATGCTCTGAATGAATGTTTGTGTTCAGATTTACTTGCCTAATAAATAAAAAAAAAACACCATGCTACTTACATTTGCATAAAACAAGTAGATAAGTCATACCCTTTCCAAAGTAGGAGATACAAAAACTCTTGGCCCCCTAAGTAGATTATGCAATAGCAAACTTATGTAACCAAGTACAAGGAGTTTTTTTCCTCATTCCAACCCCTGCCAGGATATTGTTTCTAAATAGCAAAGTTGTCAGTACCCACTGTTCTTTGAAAATCTCTTTACTGTGCTTCCATACCAACGGACACTGTGTTTTGAGAGCACAATGCTTCCATTTATTTCCATTTATTGGGACAACAAACAGAACTGGCACCTGCCTTGATAATGGGGACCACTGCACCCCCAAAACACAGTTTCGGTTGGTATGGAACCACAGTAAAGAGATTTTTTTCAAAGAACTGTGAGTGCCGTGATTTTTGCTGTTTGCATTTATACAGTCTCATCATTGTTGAGCAGCATGCACCTGTTTATTACATAGTTAGTTATGCATAGTAAATAGATGATTTGAGGATATTTTTCTGTCTGTGTAGTGCTAAGAAAAATTTTCTTTACTTCCTGTCTCAGAGATGCAACAGGAAGTTTGAGGAAATCCATCTGAAATGTGGTGAACTCTCATCTTATACAGTTGTTACTATAACAGCCGTCCACTTTTGTAAGGTTCTTGGTCGCAATAGTGACTTTACATAAAAGGGTAAATATACCTTTTAAAGTAAAAATTTATTTTTTTGCTGCAATGGGTGCAGCACTGCCCCTTTAAGTCTTGATTGCTGTGACCTAATGGGAGCGCAGAGCCTCCCAGGATACCTACGTCACGCATCCCGGTAGGCTCTTGGCTGCTCCTTCTGCGCATGCCCTGATCTCAGGCATGTGCAGAAGGAGCCCATTCATCAATAGAAAAAAATCTAAATCATCCGATCTTGCGCCTGCACAGTGCAAGATTGGGTGGTGCAGGAAGAAGTACCCAGAAGAAGACAGAAGAAGATGTCGCTGCCTGGCGCTCCCTCTGTGCCGGGACGAAGATGGATACCGAGATGACAAGGGACCTGATGGAAGAAAACTCCCAACAGATAGACTGATCTGCAGGATTAAAGGTCAATGTGTTTTTTTTTCGTTTTGGGTTTACTTCCGTTTTAGGTTAATTGGCTTCCCAAAAAGAAATTGACCTTACATTGTATTAAAGACACATGGCCATGGTAGGGACATTAGATTGTGAGCACATTTTAGGGACAGCTAGTGACATAACTATGGACTTTGTACAGCGCTGCATATTATGTCGGCACTATATAAATACTGTGTAATAATAATAATATAAATACACTAGTATTACCCCTAGTAACAAACCAATATTCTCAGTTGCAAAATTAATTTTGTATTCCTTTAAAAATGAACAGGCCCTAATTAAAATGATTACATTTATATATCTGTATCTGCTCCTATAATCACCCTGGGGACCCCCATCAGGTGTCAATGAGATCAATATTTTTAGGAACATAAACAAAAACAGCACACATATACTTTCATTAAATCACAAAGTAAACACAACATGTCATAGGATAAAAATCAAAGATTACCTTTCTTTTTAGAAGAAAATTCAAAGTAACCTTTGTACATTTTTCCTTTCGATCCTCACACTACTCTGTTTTGGAAGATATTCTGATTTCATGAGTTTCAAAAGTAAAACACTGGCCTTTGTCAGGGAAACCTCCAGCCAGTAGCTTTAGTTGGCAGCCATTGCCATAGCAACCCTTCTGTATATGCACTTTAATTAGTCTTCCTGTTCAGTACTTTTTACCGCCCAAACTTCACACTGTCACACTGCTCATCAGAATGAAACTGCAGCCAGCCAGGGGATTGTAAATGTCTCTCTCCGTGGAAGCTAATTAAGAGCCAGGCATTTTTTTTGTCTAGGTTTCATGATAACCTAAACATAGAATACAGTGGCTCTTTTTATATCTTTGAATTTTACTTGTGCTGCAACCATGTGTAAAATGTGCTTTTTATTAGACAAATCCTAATATTTTGTTTTTTAAGTGCACTAATAATGCAGTGTGTTGAAAGTTATATAAGACCCCTTACATTCACAGTGCAGATACACCAGTAGTCATTTTACAACCAATATACAAACACAATGATTTGCATGAACAGCAAACCAAAAAACACAACTTTTTATGCCAAATTTATAAAAAAATAAATCATTTGCTGCTACAATCTATGATCTACAATAGCTACTACAAAATTCCCCTTACTTTTCATACAAAACTTTAATTGATTGTATATAGGAGTAGTGTATGATATCCAAAGGTGGTATGTCTTGTTTTAGAACGAGGAACAATTGAAAACAATAAACAATTTTATACTAAGAATCATTTAAGTCGACTTATGAGCAGAATCAAAAAGTTTTTGTTTTTCAAGTTGTGTTTTGATACCTGTTGATGCTTCTATCAGATCTTTATTTTCCTGAGCAGTTATCCCACCCAATGAACAGTGACAAGCAGTTTAAATGGATTTTAAAGTGTATGTAAAGATGAAAATGTCTTTTTTTTGTTTTGAATAAAATGGGCATGAAATTGTATTGGGATCTGTGTCTCTTTTAGGGTGAATTACCCCCACTCTTTTCCATGTCACTATTGTCACTGTGAGAAAAAAAAAAAGCAAAAAATCTTACATTTTAGAGTTTTGAGAGAAAATGCAGAGGGAAAATCCTCTAGTAGGATAAACGCTCTGGTGACAATTGCCCAAGATTTCGCTTGTAATAATGCTACAAAGGAAACAATAATGTTTGTGACAACTGTCCAAGATGTCATCTGTAGTGGCCCAGAAGTTACCCCCCACAGCTTGTTTGCAGAAGGCAAGCATCCCATGTAAAAGATTCTTCTGGTGGCCTTAGCACTTCAAAACTATATATTCTATTCTATATTCTATAGAATAGAATTCTATAACACAAACCATATAAGATTCTATAACACAAACCACTCATTAGATTTTTCAGAGGAAGTGACTATGAAAAAAACAGTCATCTGCGTTTGCTGCATCTGTTGGGTACATCTAAATATACCTCATGTTTACCTAATCTTTGCAGTATATTAGTAAAAAAAAAAACAAAAACACTAATTACGTGCTTAGTCTATTTAAAGATTTTTTGTTGACTTTTATTATATTACTTTTATACAATAATAGTTTGTTTTTGTTTGTTTTATAGTAGCATATTAAAATATATACTCAAAATGTAAATATTTAAAATCCACTTTCTTTTTATTTGTACATATATACCTTTGTTATACTTTGTGCCAGAAATATACATTTGAATAGGCTGGTAGCACACCCTAATGTACAAGAAAATAGTGCATGTGCATTGTGGTGTGTGGTACACAAATGATTTGAAAAATTGCATATATAAAGTATATAGCCCAATAAAGTATATGAAAATGTATAGTATAGAAAATAATGAATATTACTGTGTAATACTGTGTACTGTGTAATACATATTGGAAAAGAATAGTATCATGTTTTTCAAGGGGAACAAATATTAATAAATCATCAAAAAGTATCTACTTTATTAATAGGCCATGGCCAAAATGTGAAAATAAACCTGGAACTGGATAAATAGATTTGTTTGGATTTACTGAATATTAAAGCTTTTGTTCAGCTACCAAAAAATCCTCCAACAGCCCACCATGTTTATTTGTTAATGAAGGCCTATTGTGATCCATGGTCCTGTATTTGCATATTGCTGTAACAAAAGGGTTGCTGTTTGTAAACATGCTCCTCTCTTTGATGTTGTTTTGCAGCAATTGTAAAAGGAAAATCCACCCTTGGAAACAGCATTTCTAACTGACATTAATCACAGTGAGTAATAATGAGAGCTGAGGAAAAGTTTAGCATTGATTTTATGTGATTACAGCAATAATTACATTTATAATTATCCCTTCTCCACCAAGAGCTGGATTTCAGGATAACAGGAGCTTCTGCACACACAACTTTTGGTTTCCAAAGTAGCAATGTGCTGCTAAAATAATTACTTCTTCTTTCTTTAATAGTAAATACAGATAAAAAAGGAACAGTGCAAGCAGGTGTTAACATGGCATGTTGTGTAATATATTGAAACTGAGTTAGTTACCTTCTGTTTCAAGAACCTAAGAAGACCACATAATCAGAGAATATGATATTCTAGAGTATGAGACA
>NC_092861.1:111310337-111319031 GCF_032062135.1 Pyxicephalus adspersus
GGTAAACCGCGATCGATGGCCGCGCGTACTTTCGCGCTTCCAGCGAGCGCGGATTTTATTGATGAATCAGGGGCATTCTCTCAACAACTGTGGGACTTCTTTAGCAGTTCACTTTCTGCATTTGGTATACAAACAAATGGACTGGCCTTGGCTTGAAGGATGAAAATGAAGGAATAATGGTAATAGAGGGTTCTAGAAGAATGAACAGTAATAAAGAAAAATATAATAATAGTAATAGTAATAAAGAAAAAACAAAAAAAGGAGGGAGGTTAGGAATGGTCACACATGGTTTGGTCAACAGGGATTTCTAATACAGGGAACTTTATAGGGTGAAACCTCACAGTGGCAAGGGTGATCAGCTGGGCTGGCATTTGCTGCCCCTACTAAGTGGCTTTTTGCTGCCTATGGTTGCCTGTTGCCCCGCTCACTGCCAGCTACGGCATAGGATACTGATACTGGGGGGGATATATATATATAAAGGAGGGAAACTTTAAAGGAGGGAAACTGAAAAAAAAACATTTGTTTACATTTATTTACCAACCAACATTTATTAGGGTCCAGTCCTGTGAAAGCACCATTTGCTACATATCTGTATACTTTATTTTACTGGCACTGCAACCACGCTTTTGTGAATTGTGTTCATGGATGAAACATATTATTATCCATATACATTCCCTGCCTTGTGGAGGCATTAATTAGGTCTAAGGAAAAGAAAGCATCGTTCCCACAAAACCTTTCCCGGTCTTTAAAAAATGGCATACTGTGTTAATAGCCTTAATGTATACCTAATAACAGTAATGATGGAAAAAAAACATGGCCAGAATATATTCAGGAAAAGATGCCTTTTTGCCTGACTCTGCTCCTCTCCTTCTTATTCATTTGTTCATAGCATGCAGAATACCATGATGGATTGAGACATATTTTAAAAAGAAAAGAAAATTATACTTCTTGTTTCATTAGCCCAAACAATTAAATATGACACTCGATAGGCCATAATAATGAGCTTCCTACCTAGTAACATAGAGAAATAAACTTGAATGAACATGAGTGTATACATACGCGAATATATATGCACACAAAACTTGAAAAATGTCTGTGTTACTGCAGTCTTTTCATGACACATGGGAAAACATTTTCATAAGAATTAAAGCTGCTAAGCAAGTGACGGAACACAGTGACTTCAATGTGAATGTTGTCACTAAGCCAGTTTATTGATTTCCTCAGCCTTAGGCCTCCACCAGTTCCCTACTGAACTGTAAAGAGACTCTCACAGCACAAATATATCCTTATTTGCAGTAATTACTAGATAAAATATCTATGGAAACCTTGTCAGTGTCTCAGAGGATCCTAAACTTTTACAGAAAATGACCTGTGCCAAAATATCCTAAAACCATTTATCCTAATATAGATAACACAATTTATTATTAAAATAGAATAGATGATCAAACATATATAATAGATTGATGATGAGGTGGCTTTTGGAGCATACATGTAACATGTGTTGGTTGGAGCTGGAGTCCTCTTTAAAAACAATACAAAAACAATAAAAATTCAAAAGCTTTTCAAATATATCAATGTATTCTGAAGTTATTTGCTTTAAATTATCCATGGAAGTCTGCATTGTTTAATCTGTCAAAACTGCTTGGAAATCTCACTAGGCTTGAAAAACAAATACGTTCCAACTTCTCCAAGTCTTGCATTGCATTCTTCTTTTATTTCTAATGGGGGTCTGTTGGGGAGCAATTTCAAAACTAGGTTGGTATAGACATTGGACAGATTTCAACCAAATTAGCAATTCTCAATCTTTCATATGATAAAACTGACGTCCAGTGTTTAGCATATGTACATAGCTTTAGGTTTGATTGTCAATACCAAAACATATTATTTAAGAATCTGGCTGTGCGGAGAAGGAGATAGAGTATAGCTAGAAAGCTAAGTACAGTCAGGGGTGTAGTGGGGCGGACACGGGGGGGGGGGAATGCAATGCCCTGACTTTTTCCAGGAATGTGCCCACTCTTATTTTGCAAAGAATCCCTTTGTGGTTTGCAGCTTTGGCCGATCCAAACTACACCCCCAACTCCCCCCCCCCGTGAGGTCAGAAGGCGGACTAAGTCTCCTGTATGGAATTGCAGGCTCAGGGCGCTGGGCAGGTTTTCTCTCTGAATGAGTGGGTTCTGGTATCATGACATCACTCTGGGAGAAGGTAATTCCCCTTTGAGTGACACATAGGCAGGGGTGTAATTGGGCGGACATGTTTACATAGATAGTACAGTGCCCCTTTTTTTTTTTTTTTTTTACGACTACATTCCTGAGTACAATGATCTGAATAAGGAGGTCTGAATAAAAGGCAAGTGCCATGCTGACTATAGAAGACTATTAATATTTCTGTTTTCAGATTAAATCATATTTAATATGGTGACAAAAGCAACAGGGTATAGTGATACATACATACATACGTACATAGTGATAATAAATGTGAAATCTTTATGGATGATTGAAGTGTATTATAACGTTTTAATTAGAAATCTCCAATGTTAATCAACATAGACAATTGACCTGATTTATTAAAGCTTTGCAAGACTGGAGAAGATAGACTATCATATAGACTATCATAGGGAAACCTGGATGATCCAGCAAACCTGGAGTAGATCTGATCCATGAGTTTTAGGAAATATATTCCAGATTTGCTGGATCACCCAGGTTCTCCCATGATATTGATTCATTGTGGCTGCTTGATGTGGTAATAGAACTGTAAGTATTTCATTGGTCATAGAAACCAAAATACTATGGATGGACTGAAAGCATCATGCAAGATTGGTCTGTTTTCTGAACCCACCAGCAACATTAGGGGATTCTACTATCCAAAGTGACATATTTGTCATAAGTGGAATGTGTGCTGTCATGAACCCAGCTATTCTTTTAGTACCAGAGCTTTTATATGCATTCCTATATACTGATATACTGGAAATACCTCTGAATTAAATCTCATTTGCATTATTCACACTTTCATGCCACATTTTCAGAGAAAAAAAATAATTATTTTTTAATTATTTTTGTTTTCAGAAAGTCATCTTCATGTGAAGTGGTAATAAGGGATCCATTTCTATGTCAAGGTACATGCTAAAGTGTTGCAATATTGCAATGCATGGTAAAGCATGTTACACACTATTCCTTTGATAGTGGGCTGTGGTGTCATATATTTTAAAGGCAATGCAGTTCAACTCACATACGTTGCAGCTCACTTTTTCGGTGTAATGTGGTGCACTGCATTGGAAAAAGTAGTTCACATCCACAGTTTGACCTGGTGAAATGCATTGCCAGACTATTAATTTCAAAGGACCTGACCAACGCTATAAAATGTGAAACACAATCATTAACACAAAGCAGCAGAAAAGAGTTGGCTTAACCTAAACCTGTCTTTTATAACCTAATTTACCATTATATAATAGCTGAAACAGTAGGAAATGCGTTTTGGACTACAATTAACCTGTTCTATATCTTTCACAATTGTTAACAGATAAAGGTTTACAGCAGAACTATACCAGACAAAAATAATCTGTTAAAAACAAATAGTTAATTGAAAGATAAATAAAAAAACAACTGAAACATTCACATTTAATCCAAAGACTTCTGCCATGGCACATTTTTTCCTGTTGCTAGATGTCCTAAGTCTGACCTCCAAGGCTGAGGTCATCTTAAACCCCCCCATCCTGTGAGTTGACATATTACAATGACTTTTTTTGACAGAAATTTTCCACACTGTAATACTTAGTGATGACACCATCATGTAAATCCTGATTACTGCACAGGTCTTGGATGTGTCCACAAATGCCTAAAACAGACAAACCCTGCTGCAGCCTCTCATCTTGTGATAAATCAAAATTACTATTTTGTAATCTAAACATTGTTTGAGAGGTGACTAAGGAAATGCGTCCTTCCTCCTGCAGCATACTGATTACATTATCTTAGCCTAGGCAAAGTCACTAGACAGAGGTCATACTTAGGCTCTATGTAAATAAAAAAAGATACAGATATGAAGTATTATTGCCACTGCTTTGTTGAGATAATTATGCCTCTCAAAATATGTTCATATGTGGGGTCTATTTATTGAGTAATAAACCCTTGGAGTATAAACATTTTCCCTTTAGGTCTAGGTTACCATTACTAATGGCAAAGTTAGGCAGTAGTATCTTCACCAAAAGACTTGCTCAGTCATATTTGTACAGCCTACCTCCTCCTTGTGGTATTTCCTTTAACTTTAAAAAAAAGGAAATGGTTTGGGAGTGGTGGGGTCCCCTTTTAAATAATTTACAGGTATGACCCCTGAGGCGGTGTCGGGCGGCTAGGGACCAGTGTGGTGATGTTTGCAGAATGGAAATCCTGCCGTGGTACGGACTTTGCGTTTCAAGACTTGTAGCCTGGTTGTTTAGGTTTAAAACAGGGAGGTTGGGGGGGGGGGTTTACAAGATAAGGCATAAAGTTGTTTAATGTTAAAGGGTATGTGGTTTTGGAGGCGGGGGTGGGCTGGTAAGTACCGGTAGGTAGGAGGGGGAGGTTTATTGAGAAGGGTAAGAGTCTGAGCTACCCTGATCAAGATCCTACAATGCAACACCTATAGGCTATGTCTCACTGTATGTTTATAAAATACCATAGCTATTAAATTTGCTGACAGGTTTTGCTTTAAAAAAATTCTGCACAGGCAAACAAGTCAACTATTATACAGGTTTATGAGATATGCTTTCACAAATTTTGTTCAACAAAGGCTTAATAACACTTTAAGTGTAAAAAAAAATGCTGATTCACTAATGTTCTGTGTTATATTTTCCCTGCCACCAGTATGACAAAAATACTTGTTCAGCATTTTACAATGACACATAGAGAGCACAGATTATGTATCAATACAAAAAACAGACAAGAGTGCCTAAAATAGATTTGCAAAAAACGTGGAACTGTACTGCTCATCTTATAAATATTCAGTGTATGGAGTCAGCGTTGTATATTTCAAGAAATAAAATATTCAACTTAATATGTTTGACATCAGAATTTTTTTCCACAAACTTTTTTGTATTACTAATTTACCAATTTTTAGTTAATTTTGTGTAGCACAATGAGAGATGATAGAGCTGAATAAAATGTATATTAATTGGGAATATTCTTAATAAAGGCAGTGTAAGGGTCTGAACTTTTAGAGAAGCTTTATTCATTGGAGCTGCCATCAGGTATACTCTTAATTCAAATGTGCTTGGTGTGGTTATTTCCAAACATCAAGATTGTAACTATAATGCAGTAACCCGGCCACCAGCAACAAAATTTTAGGAGGCCTCCAGGGTTGCAGTGAGAGGCTCAGATTTATTGAGCAGGCAGTTTTGACAATGGCAATAAGACATCAACCTGATCAACCAGGCTTTTGGCCTTTTAGATCATTAGGAGAAAAGGAAGAGGGAGAGATGAGTAAAGGAGCCCACAGGCTCAGCATGGTGGTCAATTTGCAAATACGGGTTGTCCTCCTGAGATTTTGGGTGATCTTAGAAGTGTGAGCTCTTTCTGTAGCCTCTTGTAACACTTTAATGACTAGGTCAAACTCTGCAGTTGTTTCTTTTTGCATATCCAAAGCACAGCTTGCTCCAGAAGTTAATGAATGTCCAGCTTCTATAAAGTTTTTTTTTTTTTTTGCTTTGTTTGTGATTAACTCACAGTAATTGACACCTCACTGCCTAATATTATGTTGAGACAAACATCTGTCCTAATTGCATTTATTAAAATTTTGAACCTGTTCCGACTTACATACAAATTCAACTTAAGAACAAACCTACACCCCCGATCTCTTATGTAACTCCGGGACTACCTGTATTCTGTTATCAGAGGTGCAGGGCAGAAGGGCCCTGGGTCTATCTATCAACACTACATCCATGTCCCAACCAACCCCTTGTCCCTGCCCAACCAACTCCTGTGACCCTGTGACTCCAAGGGTGACAGGAGTTACAGTTATTCTTCTGAGACCAAAGTTAATACCTGATAGCCAAGTGCCGTTACAGAGGGTTGGGCAGAACATTGGAAACCAACTGAGAAACAGAAGATATGATTATGTTTATAGCATAGTCAGGGTAAGCAGAGCTTTCTCAGAAGTCAGGTCAGATAAGGAAATAAAAAAAGTGCACCAACAGTGACGAGACTGAATCAGGCAATCTTCAGCACAAAAGCAGAAAAATATTGGGCAGGTGTTTTAGTATCTAGTAGAGGCCAACTGTACTGTAAATGATAATTTATTATAAAAAAAAAGAAGCAAAACAGAAATAGAATTGGCAGAGCAACTGTTTAGCTGAACACAAAGACGCATTTAGCAATCATTAAGGGTATAATGTTGAGCTTCTGGAAAGTCTCCGAATTTGGAAGGCACAAGCAATCACAGACTGATGATTCATTGTAGTGAATATAAGAGGAGTCAAGAGTTGTACTGAATTGGCTCACAGATGGTTCAAGATGCCTATAGAACTCAGCAATCTGCGGTGTAAGACATGGTTGTGGGTCATGAGCCTTGCTGGACTGAAATAGTGATGAAACTGCTATTTCTAAAACCAATTGCCTGCAAATAGGATAAGTAATATATATATATATATATATATATATATATATATATATATATATATATATACACAGGGTATCTACAATCATAAATTGTATCTGCATGTGTAGTAAAGCAAGAATTACATTCAGTGCCCATAGGAACAAGTCAGAATCAATTCTGCTCTATTCTGGTGTTAATTTTGAATTGTGATTGATTGCTGCTGATGACTTCACTTTACTTTTTCAGGCTTATTCACACTAATGTGTTCTGGTAACCTTGAAGAAAAACTTGCCCGCTTCCTGGTGTCAAATACAAGGCCCCACAACACATTGTTATATTACCTAACAATGCTCAAGAAGAACAAATTGGTTATCTTAATAAAATGTATAATGTGATCTATCTGTTAATGTTTAATGTAAAGCTTTTATAGCTTTAATGTATAGCTATAAATCTGCCAAGTTTAACCTTGCCATCTAAACCATTCTCAACTGTCCTCTACTTTTAAGTAGTGAGCAGTTTATTTGTAAATAGTTTTAACATTCCAACATATATACAAATATATTGGAATGTTCCTAATCATTTTCCCTTCCAACAACGAATAGCCATGGATAAATCAGCATTGGCCTAATATTATTAGAAAAACGTTTAAAAACCAGAAAGAAAATGGTGAATAACCAAGTAATGGGACTTTACATTAAACATTAACAGATCACATTTTACTAAGATACCCAATTTGTTCAATTTGTAAACAAATTTGTAATACAATTTGTAAATTGTATGATATTATGTATTAAATAAAGTGTGCTTTTATCTATTTTACTTTTTAGTTCAGGGATTTATTCAATTGGCCTTTAAAGTCCCATTACTTGGTTATTCACCATTTTCTTTCTGGTTCTTTGTCTTTTGGGGATGTGGCCCTTGTGTATACATACTCAGAGGGATCTAAACTATTGCTAGAAAACTGTATTAACACTTCTGTTCTTAAGAAACTTGAAAGTGGGACATCTCTGGCATATCATGACAAATATATGGATCATCCTATCAAGCCTTACGCAAACAATGGAAGCATAAAAGAGAAATACAGTGATCCAAAAAAAGCTGTGTCATTCTCATTTGAGTTATATAAATAACAAGGATGAAAAAAGAATTTGCAACTGGGACACAAATATAACTCAAAATATCACTGGAGCTATTTTACTTTTACTACTGCTTGTGTTAGTTATGGAGATTTCTGTCTGGTAAAATATCAGTAGAACAAGATTTGAGGGGAAAATTCTCTAATAGAGACCAAGATAGCAGTAAAATCCTAAGGAGATTCCAACCTTTCCCCACTCCCAAACTAGGAAAGTGTGGGTATTTGTGTAAGCTCAAAAGTAGTAAAGTAGGCCTGTAGCTGGTATATATCGAAGGGACGCATGACAGGGTCAGAAGGGAAGGCAGGAAAGTAAGGGGTTAAATGGGAAAAAAAGTGCGGGAAAACAGAAAAGCGGGAAATTTAAAAAAAAAAGTGCGGGAAAAGGTTTGTGATATGATTGGATAATTTCAGATAGGGGAAGGGTAAAATTAAAGGACAAATATAGGGATTGTAGGAGGATCTCCCACCCTCCCTCCATTTTAAGAAGAAACTTTTATACATTGCCATGGCAGCAGTTGTGGGTGTTCTTTCATAGGTGCATGAAAGGGTTAAAGCTTTGGGGAAGTAAGAAAACAAGGGGGAGAGACCCGTCAGGGTATGGGTCTCTTTGTTGAGGGGGGCCCTGCACCACACTTGGTTGGGGGTTAGGTGTCAGAGGTGGTTAACCGCTCACTGTCCCTGAGGCAGCGTGCTAGCGGCTAGAGGCCTGGTTAATGAGCGGAGGTAGTTGTTTGGTTAGCGGGATATGGGAGGTTTCATGTACCAGTAAGAAGGAAAGAAATTTTGAATGCTGCAATTGGAAGGGTTGTTTAACCTCCTGGGCGTTACACTGATGTCTAGATTTCTTTACCAAAAGCGGTACACTGTTTTTCATGAAATTTTTTTTTTAAATTGTAGACCTGTAACCTTACAGAAATATGTCCGAGCAAGGGTCTAGTAGATATCATGAATATACAAAATGTTTGAAACACACAATCATGTAAAAAAAAAAAAA